>NC_047123.1:39453148-39683148 GCF_902500255.1 Thalassophryne amazonica | reverse complement strand
GGGGTGAAACAGGAGGTTCTCTGATCCTCACCCAGATCCATCAGAACCTAAACCATCCCAGCCGAATTTGTCGATGTTTTTCAGATGTTACAGATGTAAATTTCTGCAGATCCACTGAACGACTCCGTTACGATTAAAATGGACAAAAAAAGACAAAAGAAAGAAAACAAGCATTGTGGAAGCATAAAAACAGGAGAAACTGAGTAACTGGCAACACAACAACAATATATACTAATAGTCTTCTGACATGCACTCAGAGGGATCTGAAAATGCTTTGAGGATGGATCCAGAACACATCACCCAACATCACACTGCCTTTGATGCATCATGGACATATTTTAAATATTGGAGTGTGTGGGCAGCTAGTGTCCACAAATATACTGCAATTCAGATAAATGAGTAGAAATGAAAGCTGACTGTGTGAGTGACTTTTAAAATAGCTGTAATTATGTGCTGGTTTTGAATAAGGTTCATTTTTGGAGCTGGCAAATTTGGTTCATTTTGTGCTGTTAACACAGAAACTGTGTGCTGGTCCCGGTAAGTACTTTCTGAGTCTGTCAATAGAATAAATTTAGTTCACCCCCCCCCCCCCCCCCAAACCCAACCAAAAAAACAAACAAACAAAAAAAAAAGTCACAGATGCTGACTCAGCTTGCAACTTAATCAATTACTCCCACTAGGTGGTGCGGCGGGGAACAACTATTCTTCCCAATAATCACTTTTTAATTCAGATCATAATTATTTTGCCAACTTCAACAACCACAAATAAAGAAAAGTCCAGTTTAGACAGCAGGAGTGTGTTTTTGTTGAATCTCCCATGAGTGTGACATTCATCAGACACTCTGGACTGTTCTTTTCATCTGGTCTGTTCTTTTCATCTGGTCTGTTCTTTTCATCTGGTCTTTTCATCTGGTCTGTTCTTTTCATCTGGACTGTTCTTTTCATCTGGACTTCTTTTCACCTGGTCTGTTCTTTTCACCTGGACTGTTCTTTTCATCTGGACTTCTTTTCACCTGGTCTGTTCTTTTCATCTGGACTGTTCTTTTCATCTGGACTTCTTTTCACCTGGTCTGTTCTTTTCACCTGGACTGTTCTTTTCATCTGGTCTGTTCTTTTCACCTGGACTGTTCTTTTCATCTGGTCTTTTCATCTGGTCTGTTCTTTTCACCTGGACTGTTCTTTTCATCTGGTCTTTTCATCTGGTCTGTTCTTTTCATCTGGACTGTTCTTTTCATCTGGACTTCTTTTCACCTGGTCTGTTCTTTTCATCTGGACTGTTCTTTTCATCTGGACTTCTTTTCACCTGGTCTGTTCTTTTCACCTGGACTGTTCTTTTCATCTGGTCTGTTCTTTTCACCTGGTCTGTTCTTTTCACCTGGACTGTTCTTTTCATCTGGTCTGTTCTTTTCATCTGGTCTGTTCTTTTCATCTGGACTGTTCTTTTCATCTGGACTTCTTTTCACCTGGTCTGTTCTTTTCACCTGGTCTGTTCTTTTCACCTGGTCTGTTCTTTTCATCTGGTCTGTTCTTTTCATCTGGACTGTTCTTTTCACCTGGACTGTTCTTTTCATTTGGTTTGTTCTTTTCACCTGGACTGTTCTTTTCATTTGGTCTGTACTTTTCACCTGGACTGTACTTTTCACCTGGTCTGTTCTTTTCATCTGGACTGTACTTTTCACCTGGTCTGTTCTTTTCATCTGGACTGTTCTTTTCACCTGGACTGTTCTTTTCATCTGGACTGTACTTTTCACCTGGACTGTACTTTTCACCTGGTCTGTTCTTTTCATCTGGACTGTTCTTTTCACCTGGACTGTTCTTTTCATCTGGACTGTTCTTTTCACCTGGACTGTTCTTTTCATTTGGACTGTTCTTTTCACCTGGACTGTACTTTTCACCTGGACTGTACTTTTCACCTGGTCTGTTCTTTTCATCTGGACTGTTCTTTTCATCTGGACTGTTCTTTTCACCTGGACTGTACTTTTCACCTGGACTGTTCTTTTCACCTGGTCTGTTCTTTTCATCTGGACTGTTCTTTTCACCTGGACTGTACTTTTCACCTGGACTGTTCTTTTCACCTGGACTGTTCTTTTCATCTGGACTGTACTTTTCACCTGGACTGTTCTTTTCATCTGGACTGTTCTTTTCACCTGGACTGTACTTTTCATCTGGACTGTTCTTTTCACCTGGACTGTTATTTTCATCTGGTCTGTTCTTTTCATATGAAATTCTGAACTCATTTGTGAGTTTCTGAATGTCAGCAGGTTGCTCGCTGTCTCCACATCCCCAACATGTGCCATTCTTCACTTTTCCACACCTCTGTGTCCTCCTGCATGTGGCTGCAACAGAACTGGACCTTTGACAGCTGACAGGCAGGTGGCGCACACGTCACAAATTTACTCACTCACTCATTTATATTTTTGCAGCACGAGCCCTTTGTTGTTATTAGCATAAGAAATTTAAATTATGTTTCGAGTTCCACCTGCCTTATGTTTGGATTTGCATGGGCTTAATAAATGTTTCATACGCGGCGGACCGACGGTTGCCATGAAGCAGAAAGTCACACAATCTGTAAATGTGACAAAAAAGAAAGGAAACAAAACAAATCACAGCAGATAAATAAGAGGTCGTGTGCAAAAGACCTTAAAATCTGCACCCTGCCAATTTTCTTAAAGTTATTGTTTAATATAATGAAATTAAATGATGAAAAATGATTGTTCCTCTGTTGGTGGAAGTTTCTTTTTTTTTTTTTTTTGTCCGAGTGAATTTTCTTGTCCACAGATATTTGATCACGAAAGAGTGAAATCAAGTGATTCATCTGCTGCACACATTTTAATAACTTCACCGAAACGTTTATGAAAGACACAGCATTTAACACTATTTAACAGTGAAGTTTAGAAGAGTAAGAAAATGTCTTTTTTTTTTTTTTAAAGCGAGTTCATGTGGAAATTTGTAGCAATTGTTTGGTGAATTTGAAGAGGATTTTGATGAGTCATCACCGAGCGGTTCTGGTTCTGGTGTCGGGAGCAGCAGTGGACCAGAAAAACACACACAAAAACCCGGTATGTAATAGTTTATTTGCCCGTTGAGGCCGTTTGAAAAATGTTTGAGTTTGGTGGCGGTCACCCCTTTTAAATGATCTTTTTACTTTTGGCAGTGGAATCAGTTACAACCAGTGTTGCCACAGTTACTTTGAAAAGTTACTTTTTTAAATTAATTGTAGTTTATGGCAAAGACGGTGTCAAAAAAATTCTTGAAGGTCCACATCGTTTCAGACATGAAGAACTGAGATTTTTAAAGTTCCGAGTGGATGATGGAACATTTCAGTTCAAATTGGGTGGATAGTTTTGTGGACTTTGACATAGAGTGGATGTTTAGAAGACACGTCTCAGTGGGAACCTGCTGCTGTTTCTGTGTAGGCTCTCAGTTGTCCAGGTGGTTTCCATAGTAGAGAAGCTTCTGTTTATTCTTCTCGACAAGGGTCAGACAGTATGGGGTTAAAATGGTCTCATTAATATTTGTACATGCACACAGGGTGATCTACAAATAATAATTTATTTGCAAATGTGTTCAGATATCCACAAATGCAAATTTCATATTTGTAACTTGTAAATTGGTCTTTGCAAATAATGTATTTGCAAATAGAAAACTTAATTTGTAAAAAAAAAAAAATTACATTTGTAAAACTGGAAATTGTATTTGTGAATTGAGTTTCAGCATTTGTGGATCACCAATTACATGCAATCATCGCTTTCCTCTGTGACGTAATTTTGAGACATTCTTTTCGCGAAATCCACAGATCCACAAACAAATGCCTACTGATTCACAAATACACACTCACGCACACTGGATATCCACTAGATGGCAGTGTGGTTCCATTCATTGATGTGGCTGAAACTGTATGCTCAGGGATGAGAGAAGACCGACATTTCAGAATAAATCATTTCACTTTACCGTAATGGAGGCATCTGATGGATGGGTATGTATGTGGCGATATTGTCTGCAAGGTCAGTTATTTTTTTAAATCAAGCAACCCAGCCCATTCGAAGATTCAAGCTTCTCTGCTACGCTGCTGTTTTCTTGTTCGGTGACACAAGTACTAATTAAAATGTTGAGAAGAAGCCACTTCAGCATCTGGGGCACACAGGGGCTGATGGGAAGGCATCGGGACAAACAAATGCACGTGCTTGGCGGCAGACGCACGATAAATGGCATTTCTCATTAAAAATAAGCATAATAAATGTTTCCCAGTACATTGGACTGTGTTGTTACGGAAGCGTATTGCATTCACTGGATTAAAAAAAGACCGCTGATCTCGTAGTTAGGAGACAAGATCAGGTGTCTAAATTGTTTGATGTACGAGGTCTGTGAGAAAAGTATCCGACCTTTTTATTTTATGCAAATAATATATGGATTTGATTCATATGTTTTTACATATGACCTCGTATATATTCTTCCGTCCTTCCAGTCCCTCAGTAAAGAAGCGGGCTGAGCTTCAAACCCCTTCAGACGGAGTTTGAGGAGCTGCAGTGTGATAATGACACCCACTGCTGTTCAGTTAGTTCTTTCTCAGGAAGAACAAAGATTTGTGTCAGGCTTTGGGTCCTGTTTGCTGGTTTTGGTTTGCTTATATTGTTTTGTCTCTTGCTGGGGGGTTTTTCCTGTCTGGATCTGTCTGTCGCTTTCTCTGTTGTCTGTGTGTTTTCTGGTTGTGGGTGTGTCCTTCTCCCTTGCCACTCCTTCTTTTTGGGGCGTTCCACACACACCTGCTCTCAATCTGTACCTCATCACCTGGGTGTACATAAGCTCCTTTGTTTGCCTCATTTCTTCGCCAGATTGTTGCGCCTTGTGCCTACTCTCCAGCTCTGTATTGTATTCTTGTCCTGCCTGCTTCACGTGTGTTACGACTACCTGCCTTTATCCTCGACCACGCCTACTGCCTGATGTTTCTGTTTGTATCACTCTTGTTGGACTGCCTTTCCGTGTACCGAACCGCGTTTACTGTTTCAGTAAACTGCTGTGTCTTACAGAGCTTGTTGTCAGAGTCCTGCATTTGCATCCAGCCTATTCCACCCTTCAGACCTGACAGAAGAATCTGGCCAACAATGGACGCAGCGGACTCTACGACTTTCCAGCTTGCGGTACGTCACCACAGTAAGCAACTTGCCCAACAAGAGGATCAGCTCACCGCTCTTAGCACCGGTCTTGGTGACTTAGCTCAGCGACAGGATGCTTTCATGACGTCCGTGAGCTCCCAGTTTGAACAGCTCCTGTCAAAACTTCCTATTCAGGCCAGCCCGGACCCAGCAAGAAGCAACACCTGCTCCCCGGTGCCACTTCCGCCCGCCGCCATGACGACCATTGCACCGGAAGCAGCCATCTGTACTCATCTTTCCCGCCCTGAACGATTCTCCAGGGAAACTGGTGACGTCATGCCCTTTATCACGCAATGTGAGTTGCATTTTGAACTGATGCCCTGTATATTCCCGTCCGATCGGACGAAGATAGCATACTTGATCTCCCATTTGTCGGGCCGGGCTGCAGCGTGGGCTACTGCGGAGTGGAGCCGTCAGTCGCCATCAGTCGCCATCTTGCTCCTCCTTTCAAGCTTTCACCGCGGCGCTCGAGCAGATATTCCAGCACACACCGCCGGGACACGAGGCGGCGCGCTCCCTACTGAGGCTCAAGCAGGGCACTCGCCGAGTGGCGGATTACGCTGTGGACTTCCGCATCCTGGCCACCAAGAGCGAGTGGAATCCAGCTGCACTTCAGGATGTGTTCTTCCAGGGACTGTCCGCCGAGATTCGTGATAAGCTGATCGCCGCCGAATTACCCGAGGAGTTGGACTAGTTGATCGCACTGGCAATCTGGATCGACCGACATTTGGCGGAACGATCTCGCCGTGAGCCGCCTCGTCTGCCCCCGCGCCTTCGCCTCGCACCCGAATCCCGCCACGGCTCTTCACTCCGACGTCAAACGGCCTGGGACTAACGAGCCGACGCAGCACGGACGCATGCATCTGTTGCAGGAGGAACAACAGCGGAGACGTGATGAGGGACTGTGTTTCTATTGCGGTAAATCAGGTCATTTGAATGCTTGTTGTCCAGTCAGGGGTGCTTCTGAAGACCTCAGGCCTTAGTACGGGTGAGTCACAGCTCTATTTTTTCTTGTAATTTGCAGAATTATATTCCTGCTCAATTGCAATCTGATCACAATTCAGAAATGGTGCATGCCCTCGTAGATTCTGGGTCTGATGCCAATTTAATATTACTCTCCCTCGCCAAGTCCTTGCACCTTAAATTGTTTTCCATCTCACAACCTCTGGCAGTCAGGGCGGTGGATGGACATGAGCTTGGGAGAATCACTCATCGCACTCAGTCCGTCCGACTAATTATCAATGAGAACCTTGTGGAAACAATCAGTTTTTTAGTGCTGGATAAAATGACTCACTCCATCATTCTGGGACATCCCTGGCTGCAATGGCACAGTCCCAATTTCGATTGGGCTAAGGGTACGATAACTGGATTGGGGCCTTCGTGCCCCGGAAGATGTTTAATCAGCCATAAGCTAATGCCTACGCTCGTTCAGAGGGACCTGGCCGGGGTCCCGCCTTGTTATCATGACCTTGCAACAGTGTTTAGTAAATCTAACGCTAAATCACTCCCACCTCATCGTATGTACGATTGCGCCATTGACTTGTTGCCTGGGGCCAGTCCTCCCCGACGGAAATTATACTCGCTGTCCACCCCTGAACGTCCCGCCATGCAGGCATACATACAGGAATCGTTGGACGCAGGATTAATACGGCCCTCATCGTCCCCTGCAGGGGCAGGATTTTTTTTTGTGGAGAAAAAGGATAAGATGCTTCGGCCTTGCATAGATTATCGAGGGTTAAATGACATAACTGTGAAGAACCGTTATCCCTTACCTTTGATGTCATCCACTTTTGAATCACTGGAGGGGGCTAAAGTATTCACCAAATTAGATCTCCATAATGCTTATCATTTGGTCAGGATTAGAGAGGGGGACGAATGGAAGACGGCGTTTAACACCCCCTCCGGTCACTGCGAGTATTTGGTGACGCCATTTGAGCTTACTAACGCGCCGGCTCTCTTCCAGAACCTAGTTAACAATGTACTATGGGAGTTCTTGAATACGTTCGTGTTCGTATATCTAGATGATATACTGGTTTTCTCCCCTGACCTAGAAACGCACACCCGGCATGTACGGACTGTGTTACAAACCCTTTTAAGGAACGGATTGTATGTCAAAGCGGAGAAATGTGAATTCCATAAGCCTACTGTATCCTTTCTGGGTTTTGTTATTTCGGAGGGCAAGATTCAGATGGATCCTGAAAAGGTGGCTGCAGTACGTGATTGGGCGGTGCCCAGTTGCCGTAAAGAAGTTCAGAGGTTTTTGGGATTTGCAAATTTCTATCGCAAGTTCATCCGAAATTTCAGTTCGGTCGCTGCGCCACTTCATAATGTAACGTCATCGCTACGTGTGTTCAAGTGGACACCGGAATGTGACGAGGCCTTTAAGATCCTAAAGCAACGGTTCACTACCGCCCCAGTGCTACTCCTTCCTGACCCCGCACGGCAGTTCGTTGTTGAGGTTGATGCATCCAATGTAGGCCTGGGAGCAATTCTGTCTCAGATGTGTCCCACAGACAAACGATTACATCCGTGTACCTTTCTTTCCCGTAAGTTGTCTGCCGCAGAATGTAATTATTGCATCGGCGATCAGGAGCTGCTTGCGGTCAAGGTGGCCTTGGAGGAGTGGCGATACTGGCTTGAGGGGGCACAGATACCATTCTTAGTCTACACTGATCATAAGAATTTGGCTTATTTACGTTCCGCAAAGCGACTAAACGCTCGCCAGGCTCGCTGGGCAATATTTTTCAGCCGATTCAACTTTGTGATCACTTACCGGCCCGGGTCAAAGAATGGTAAACCAGACGCCTTGTCCAGACAGTTTGATGACCCCAATGCTCCAACAGATCCCGGTAATATTTTTCCATCCACATGCTTTGTTTCTGCGATCACTTGGGACATTGAATCACGCATAAAGGCCTCACTTGAGAATGAAACCATACCTACCGAATGTCCTGTCGATTGTTTGTTCCGGTTCCTCTTAGGGGGGCAGTTATCGAGTGGGGCCATAGCAGTCGCTTTTCCTGCCATCCAGGTATTAAAAAGACTGTTTATTCTCCAACAGTGGTTCTGGTGGCCTTGTATGAGTAGGGATGTTACTGAATTTGTTAATGCCTGTCAGGCTTGTGCCATGCACAAGTCCTCCACTCGTCCTCCTTCTGGGTCATTACTGCGTCTGTCAATTCCTAGACAGCCCTGGACTCATATCTCCCTGGACTTTGTTACTGGACTACCCCCTTCAAGGGGACACACAGTAATTCTCACTGTTGTTGATAGGTTTTCCAAAATGTGTCATTTTGTGCCTTTGCCGAAATTGCCTTCTGCCAAGGAGTTAGCAGAACTAATGCTCCAACATGTTTTTCGTCTCCATGGGTTTCCACAGGACATAGTCTCCGACCGAGGTCCACAGTTCATCTTGGGATTTTGGAGGGAATTCTGCCGTCTCCTAGGGGCCACCTCCAGTCTCACTTCCGGGTACCATCCGCAGGCAAACGGTCAGTCAGAACGGTGTAATCAGGAATTGGAGAAAGGTTTGCATATTTTGTGCTCACAACATCCATCCACCTGGTCCTTACAATTGTCATGGATTGAATTAGCACATAACAGTTTACCGTCAGATTCTTCTGGGTATTCGCCTTTTCACGTGGTTTTCGGTCATCAACCTTCTTTGTTTACCCCCGCTGATCTGCAATCTCCGGTTCCGTCTGCCCTCAGTTTGATCGTTCGGTGCCAACGGACCTGGGAGCGGGCTCGGCGGGCGCTCGTCCGTTCTTTGGCTCTTTATAAAGCTGCTGCCGATTGCAGGCAGACGGATGCTCCGGCCTATACTGTTGGTCAGAAGGTGTGGTTGTCGACGCGTCACCTCCCGCTCTGTGGGGTTCCTCGTAAATTGGCGCCCAGGTTCGTTGGTCCCTTCCCCATAACTAAAGTCATCAATCCTGTTTCGGTTTGTTTTCGGTTACCTGCTTCCATGCGCATCCACCCCACGTTTCATGTTAGCCAGGTTAAGCCTTATCGGTCCAGTCCGCTGTGCCCTCCGGCCGTTCCCCCTCCTCCCGCCCAGTGGGTGGACGGGGGTCCGTTTTTTACGGTTCGCCGGTTGCTTGCTTCGCGCCGCCGGGGTCGCGGTCTCCAGTATTTGGTGGACTGGGAGGGTTACGGTCCCGAGGAGCGGTCCTGGGTTCCCTCCTGTTTTGTGTTGGACCCCGGTCTTATTTGTGCCTTTCATGCGGCTCATCCTGCGGCTCCTGGGCCGTCGGGGGTCGGCCCTTGAGGGGGGGGGGTACTGTCAGGCTTTGGGTCCTGTTTGCTGGTTTTGGTTTGCTTATATTGTTTTGTCTCTTGCTGGGGGGTTTTTCCTGTCTGGATCTGTCTGTCACTTTCTCTGTTGTCTGTGTTTTCTGGTTGTGTGTGTCCTTCTCCCTGGCCACTCCTTCTTTCTGGGGCGTTCCACACACACCTGCTCTCAATCTGTACCTCATCACCTGGGTGTACATAAGCTCCTTTGTTTGCCTCATTTCTTCGCCAGATTGTTGCGCCTTGTGCCTACTCTCCAGCTCTATATTGTATTCTTGTCCTGCCTGCTTCACGTGTGTTACGACTACCTGCCTGTATCCTCGACCACGCCTACTGCCTGATGTTTCTGTTTGTATCACTCTTGTTGGACTGCCTTTCCGTGTACTGAACCTCGTTTACTGTTTCAGTAAACTGCTGTGTCTTACAGAGCTTGTTGTCAGAGTCCTGCATTTGCGTCCAGCCTATTCCGCCCTTCAGACCTGACAATTTGAAGTATTTATTGCACAATACTGACACCATCTGGTGCCTTTACGTCAGTACTGCAGGGTGCTGTGGAGGGAAATCGTGCCATCTGTTGGTCACGATGCTGTACTACACGCTAATTAGGCATGAATGTGGAGCTTTTAAAACGTTGTATCCAAATCCTATCTTTGTGTCCTCGCTGAAACCTCTGCTTTTCATTGTTTTACTCCACAGCAGGAGGAATGTTTGGGCCACGTCCTTCTGCAGATGCCAAGCATTCTAACATCGACCCTGACAAAACTCTGATATTCCTGGAAAACAAACACTGGTCAATCAGAGGTGAATAAACGTTTACTACATCTATTGAAGACCGTTGATGACATTTATAGACATTACAAAAATGGATACTGTTAATAATGCAAGCTTTTGGGAAATAGACTTATACATAGTTGTTGTTCTTGCTGTGCTTTGTTTGCTTTGATAAATTACTGCATACTCCATACAATAGATTTCATTTTTAGCAGTTCAGCAGATCAATAAGATTTCTTTGAGGGAACATTGAGTCTGATTGGAATTGAGGGAAGCTTTAAGTTGAAACTTCTGCACAAACCCAGTAATGTTTTAAAAAATACATAAAGTTTCGGCTGTTTTGTTTGTTACTAAATGTCCAAAAGAAAAACTACCAGAAGTCAAGTTTGTTTTATTTTCAGTTTTGTTGAGAAACACTTTTCAAGTCAGTCTCCTTTTTAAAAGTAAAATCTGAATAGTTGTGGTCTTTATGACATCATCATTGTGCATCTGCTTTAATTCTCCCATAAACAGAAACTGCACGTTGATTTAAAACAAATAAACAAGCATTCAAACTTTTACGAATATTTAGATTTTCAATCAAACACTGTCAGTTGAAACCAGTCTGTGCTTAACTCGCTGCCTTTGGGCTCCTCTTCTTCTTTTTCTTCTGCACTGGCTTTTCCAAGGAAGTGGCAGCTTTGTTGGCTCCATGTTTTGGCGTTTCCTCTGATACCTGACTTGAATCGGGTAGCAGCTGCTGAACCTCTGGTGTGTCTTCAGGTTCTCTGAGAACTGTCTTCTCTGCTGATAGTTCTGGGTCTGCCTGTGGATCAACTTTGACAGGATCTGGTACAGATACCGGCTGCTGGACTTTCACGTTGTCAGCTTGGACCTCTGATGTGTCCTCAGGCTCTTGGAGCACGGTCTTCTCTGGGGGCGGTTCTGGGTCTGTCTGTGGATCAGCTTTGACAGGATCTGGTACAGATACCGGCTGCTGGACTTTCACGTTGTCAGCTTGGACCTCTGATATGTCCTCAGGCTCTTGGAGTACGGTCTTCTCTGGGGGTTGTTCTGGGTCTGTCTGTGGATCAGCTTTGACAGGATCTGGTACAGATACTGGCTGCTGGACTTTCACGTTGTCAGCTTGGACCTCTGGTGTGTCCTCAGGCTCTTGGAGTACGGTCTTCTCTGGGGGCGGCTCTGGGTCTGTCTGTGGATCAGCTTTGACAGGATCTGGTACAGATACCGGCTGCTGGACCTCCTCAGTCTCACTGATTTCCACTGATGGTGCTTCATGTTTTGATGTGGATTCAGAGTGTTCTTCTGATCTGGACCCATCTGGTTTCTGACCATCCTGGGCTGGAACAGAGTCTGCTGTTTCTGATTTGGTTTCTCCTGCTTCTTCAGGAGGACGATCCACTGATGAAGGTTTGCTTTTGAACTGGATGAATGCAGAGGCCATGATGTCTTCATCCAGGTGTACTTCGTCCTCAACCTCATTGTCGATGGAAGTGTCAAGTAATGAGGCAGCAAACAGCTGCAGCTTGGCCTGCTCCTCCTTGAGACGGGCCATGTCCTCCGTTAGGACTGAGTCCTCATCCTGGAGCTCCTGCACCTCTGGGGTTGGGAAAAGGAGCGATGTCCCGGCAGCCTCGGTGATGACTTTAGTTGGGAATGTTGCCTGGCGAACATCTTTGATCTTGTTGTAAAGTCCTTGTCTCTCATCTTGCAGCGTTCGACACAGCTTCTCTAGCTTCTGGATCTTCAGGACGAACAGGTCAAACTCCTTGGATTTCTCACTTCTCTGCAGGACACAGACACACACAGTCAAAGACGCAGCCAGACTCCTCACAGCAAGAACCACTTAATGCCCAAAAACATCCCAAAGTCACAGTTCAAAGAGGAATCTGTTCAAGAAGACGGATTCATGTATGTTTGTGTGCTTTGGGTCACTTTGGGTCACACACTAAAATAACAAAGAGGCCTGAATGAGAATTTGATGACACCTAGTAGCAGGTTTTTATACTGCAGCCCATCCAGTGTATGTTCTGAAAAAGTGCACGTGCCAGCTCTGCACAGTTTTTGATCAAATGGAGGTATCTTCATTTTTCAAGGGGGGGTTGCCTAGCACCGACCCTGAGGTGGGTTTTATTCTGTTTGATGTTTGATACTAACATCACTGTAAAGCTTGCAGAAACAGTGTGAATTTGTTTTTCATCAACTCAAGCTGGATAGCTTTAATTTGCCAGCGACCCCGGTTACCTGACTGAGCGTCTTTCACAGTCATTGGGCCAAACTTGAAATAACCATAAATCTTGTGTTTTGTTTTTGAAAACGTTCATGAGGTTGCTTGTGAGTTTTGATGAAATCCACTCGAGGTTATTTTAAGTGCACAGTCAAAGTCTGGAGTCTCGGATTGAAAATCAGTAAGGTCCAGATCACAGTCAGGGGATCACACGAACAAATGGACCCGAATCATGAACCCTAGAGTGAGCTTAGAACCTATGACTTCGACTCAGCGCTCCGCCCCTGCAGAATATCTGTTCAGAACTTTGATATGTTGTGCTGACAAACAGACCCAGTACCTCTTCAGTCATGTCAGTCAGAGCTTTGTTACAGTTCTCAAACCGCATCTTCCAGAGATCTGACTCTTTCTCAACTCTCTTCATCTTATCAGTCATCTGAAAAATGGAGAAATAAAAACTAATGATGGAAACATGTTGAGATTCAGGATTTAGTCTCAGTAAATCCACTTCAGGCCAAAGTTTGCTCACTTTTAAAAAAAAAAACAAAACAAAAATTGCTTTAATGTGACTAGTTAGTAACCAGATGATTAACTACTTAATGTCTGTTTAAAAGATGTTTGAAGGCATTCAGATGCAGACATCAAGCAAATCCATCATTTAACGAGCTGTCTGAGAAAATCAGGCGGGGGTGTCCGGATGGCCCGACTCGGATTTTGATCAAATTTTCACCAGTTACCCTTCAAATAGATTGATTAGCCATGGTGAAGTTAGTTTTTCATCAGACCAAATTTTACCCCATTTTTGGTCAATTCAAAATTTGACATCAAAACACTCAGAGAATCCGTTACATTAAAATATATAATAAAAATGGCCAACTTTGACAAAGTGATTTTCAAATCTGAGCACATGGTTAGAAAAATTATGCATGAGGCATCATCAGGAAGGCCCTGAACCTCTGTAAATCACTGTCCGTTCAGTGGTACTTTTCCTTACATTTCTATAATCAACACTTTTTGAATTTTATAGGCAGAAGCTTTTAGGTTGGCCCTAAAAGCTGGTGAGCGGGAAATTTGAAATTCATCATATATTAGTCAATATTTTCAATCAAATCAATCTATTTGAAGGGTAATTGGTGAAAATTTCATCAAAATCCGAGTCAGGCCATCCGGACACCTACATGGCCACCTGCATGATTTTCTCAGAGACAGCTCGTTATTCTATTTCTATTTCTACCTCATTTTCTTATGTCTTGTACTGTTACAGGTATTATTATTATTATTGCTTATCCTTGCACATGCTGTTTGATGAACATTTTCCTCTACTTGCACCCGTCTTGTGTGTCTTTTAAGAGCTGACGTAACGTGAATTTCTCCTCTGTGAGATCAATAAAGTTTATCTTATCTTAAATTCTGAATCATGCAATTATTCGTGACCAATTAAGTCAACTGATAAGTCAGTTAAGTAATTAGTTTTAAATGACTTTGAGACATGAGTGAACAAACCACAGCTCATTGATTCATGAAACTACATTTTTAAATTATTTACATAAGTAGATAAAACTTTGACAAATTATTTCTTCATTTACCATTAAAAAAGACAAAAACCAAACTGTTTCCCAGACTCTTGGTCACCACCAACCTCATTCATTTGCTGTTTAAAGCGGACGTAGATTTCGTTGCTCTTAGCCAGCGTCGCCTGAAACTCGTCAAACTTCTGAGCGTAGAGGGCCAACTGACGACAGACAAACAGATATCAGTGACGGACAAACAAGATGTCACATCTGACAAAACAAAGACATCTGGTTCCAGCAATGCATTCTAGTCCGGGTGCCGGACTGTGGCTGCCCACTGCCCCTAGTGGTTAGACTGTGTCTGCCAGTAATGAGGATGGTTAAATGCAGAGGACAATTTTAATTTTGTGTGTGTGTATGTATGTACAATGACAATAAAGACTCTATTCTGTTCTAGTCCTGATCCAACTGGCTCCAGCACATTAGTCCAGAAGGGAGCTCTTTAATCTCTTTAGGTGAAATTTCAAGTCATATTTTTTTTAGAAAATTCTTGCCCATTCCACCTTGAAGCTGGATAAGTGGTGATGCAGTTTCTCCAGCCACAAAGAATCCTATAACTCCTTCAGAGTTCTCTGGGTGTCTTAGTGGCTTTCCTCACTCATCTCCTTGCATGGTGAGAGCTGAACCTCCAGACAGATTTACCAGACAGTACCAGACTGTTTGTATTTCTTACAACCCCTGGCAATAATTATGGAATCACCGGCCTCGGAGGATGTTCATTCAGTTGTTTAATTTTGTAGAAAAAAAGCAGATCACAGACATGACACAAAACTAAAGTCATTTCAAATGACAATAATTGTGGCAGTCAGTAACGGTTACTTTTTTAGACCAAGCAGAGGGAAAAAAAAATACGGAATCACTCAATTCTGAGGAATAAATTATGGAATCACCCTGTAAATTTTCATCCCCAAAACGAACACCTGCATCAAATCAGATCTGCTCGTTAGTCTGCATCTAAAAAGGAGTGATCACACCTTGGAGAGCTGTTGCACCAAGTGGACTGACATGAATCATGGCTCCAACACAAGAGATGTCAATTGAAACAAAGGAGAGGATTATCAAACTCTTAAAAGAGGGTAAATCATCACGCAATGTTGCAAAAGATGTTGGTTGTTCACAGTCAGCTGTGTCTAAACTCTGGACCAAATACAAACAACATGGGAAGGTTGTTAAAGGCAAACATACTGGTAGACTAAGGAAGACATCAAAGCGTCAAGACAGAAAACTTAAAGCAATATGTCTCAAAAATCGAAAATGCGCAACAAAACAAATGAGGAACGAATGGGAGGAAACTGGAGTCAACGTCTGTGACCGAACTGTAAGAAACCGCCTAAAGGAAATGGGATTTACATACAGAAAAGCTAAACGAAAGCCATCATTAACACCTAAACAGAAAAAAACAAGGTTACAATGGGCTAAGGAAAAGCAATCGTGGACTGTGGATGACTGGATGAAAGTCATATTCAGTGATGAATCTCGAATCTGCATTGGGCAAGGTGATGATGCTGGAACTTTTGTTTGGTGCCGTTCCAATGAGATTTATAAAGATGACTGCCTGAAGAGAACATGTAAATTTCCACAGTCATTGATGATATGGGGCTGCATGTCAGGTAAAGGCACTGGGGAGATGGCTGTCATTACATCATCAATAAATGCACAAGTTTATGTTGATATTTTGGACACTTTTCTTATCCCATCAATTGAAAGGATGTTTGGGGATGATGAAATCATTTTTCAAGATGATAATGCATCTTGCCATAGAGCAAAAACTGTGAAAACATTCCTTGCAAAAAGACACATAGGGTCAATGTCATGGCCTGCAAATAGTCCGGATCTTAATCCAATTGAAAATCTTTGGTGGAAGTTGAAGAAAATGGTCCATGACAAGGCTCCAACCTGCAAAGCTGATCTGGCAACAGCAATCAGAGAAAGTTGGAGCCAGATTGATGAAGAGTACTGTTTGTCACTCATTAAGTCCATGCCTCAGAGACTGCAAGCTGTTAGAAAAGCCAGAGGTGGTGCAACAAAATACTAGTGATGTGTTGGAGCGTTCTTTTGTTTTTCATGATTCCATAATTTATTCCTCAGAATTGAGTGATTCCATATTTTTTCCCTCTGCTTGGTCTAAAAAAGTAACCGTTACTGACTGCCACAATTTTTTTTCCTGATTTCTTATAGTGTTTCTTAAAGCCAGAAAGTTGCCATTTGAAATGACTTTAGGTTTGTGTCATGTCTGTGATCTGCTTTTTTTCTACAAAACAACTGAATGAACATCCTCCGAGGCCGGTGATTCCATCATTTTTGCCAGGGGTTGTAATGACTGATGGAATTCACATGTTCATTCCCTGACTATCTCAAGCAAACATGTGAAAGGTAAAAATAATCTTTATATTTAGTTTGTCCAATTACTTATGGCCTCTAAAAATGGAGGGACCTTATATAAAAAGGTGTGTAATTTCTCAATGGTTAATGTGATATTTTTTACTAAAGCTGAATGTTTCATTTTTAACTCCATTATGATGGAGAACAAAAGCAAAATACTGTCCGAATACTTATGGATCTGACTGTATTCAGTCACGTGCAAAAACTAAGCATAATAGAAAACAAACTGAAAGAACGTGATGAAAGTTAAATATCCATCAATTAAAAGAAAAAAAGAGTTTTGTTCCAAATCACAGTGGAAGTTGAATGCTTAAGGGAATTAGTTCCATTTCTGTTCTTGTCTAAAATGCAAACAGACGCATTCTGCAGTCAGACTGAGGGAATGTGGACTTGAGGAGGAAATCTGTCTTTGTGGTGGTTTGGCTGCTTCGGTTCTGTGTATTCACCTGCGCCTGCATGACTGCCCCCTGCTCTGCGAGTGTCTGAGCCTGCAGCTTCCACTCAGCCGCCTGAACCAGTAACTGGTCAAACAGAACAGAGACACACATCATCAACACGCGTGTGCTTTACCTTCTTCTTCATGGCCAGCTCCTGCTCCTTCATAGCGAAGCAATTCTTTGTTTTGTCAATAGCCTCTCTGAGCAGCTACAGAGACGACAACACGTCATCACCACACGCCAGCTCAGCGTGTGCATGAGAAACACACGCATCATGATCATGAAGCTGCTGAATGAGACGTCTCCACACTCACGTATTCTTTCTCCCGCTTGTGTTTCTCCGTGGCGTCGGCGAGCAGCGCATTCGCCTGCTGCAGTTTGGCTTCAGTCAGTTTGTGCTGCAGGTCACGATGATGAGTGATTTTCT
The DNA here is from genome assembly GCF_902500255.1 of Thalassophryne amazonica. Taxonomy (NCBI): domain Eukaryota; kingdom Metazoa; phylum Chordata; class Actinopteri; order Batrachoidiformes; family Batrachoididae; genus Thalassophryne; species Thalassophryne amazonica. The sequence goes on along the minus strand of NC_047123.1, from coordinate 39,665,887 downwards.
CCAAACTCTAAACGCACACGCCATGAATAAATCACTAAACTTTATAAAATAACACTTTCATCATTTCAAATCAGTACGTTCAGCAAAAAGCTTTACGGTTGGCGGGTCCTCAGACTGCGCACTAATTGATTTTGAACTAATGGGTTTTAGATCTTAAAACCTTCTTCACATAGGTGAGAACTGGTTAAACCAGTTTAAAACAGGTTCAAACTATTTTAAGAGTCAACCAGTTTAGACTTGGAGAGAAAACAGTTTACTGGACACTTCAAAACCAGCTTCACAGGTCAAGTTGAGACTGAACACTTTTGTTGTGTGGGCCGCTGAAGAGGAGGTACTGCTGGCCCACCACCACCAGAGGGCACCCTGCCTGGAGTGCGGGCTCCAGGCACAAGAGGGCGCTGCCGCCTCACAGGAGCAGCCGGGGTGACAGCTGACACTCATCACCTGTGACAGCTGTCACCACTCATCTGATCTGCATCGGTATATCAGCAAGACGGCATCTCCACCTCTTTGCCGAGATATCGTTCTACCTGAAAGGTAATATTCTCAGCCTGACTGCTTGATAGAAAGCCTTTTTTTGTGATTTTTGTGAGTGATAACAGACTTTTTCTCCAACGAGAGGTGGAGGTAGCTTCCCTGCCGTGCAGATTGCTGGGTGCAGACGCACCCACGTTTAATTGTTTCTTTGTTCCTCGCCAGCAGTACCAGGTCCGACACGCGGAGGCAGTGGCCACCTGGGAGTTCGGGACTTGGCGGCTCCAGTATTCCCGGGGTCTGGTGGCGGAGGAAATCGTGTGGTTCCGGTTCTGCTTTGGACAGGCGTCTCCTATCTTCGAGCCTGCCCACACGACACCTTGTAATTTGACCGCTGATCTATTGTGTAATCTGTTGTGTTTGTTGTGCACGTTCGCAACAGTAAAGTGTTGTTATTTGACCTATTCCATTGTCCGTTCATTTGCGCCCCCTGTTGTGGGTCCGTGTACTTACACTTTCCCAACAACTTTTTCTGGATTCTCCCAGTTTTACTTCACTGCTGGTTCAGAAAATCAGCCAATATGTCGTTTTAAAAGCACTTAACTCGTCTGTTGCTGCTCCAGTCAAATTAAAACACACGCACACTTTCTGTGACTTTGTTTTTTAACCAGGTTGAGCCAGTTTGCCATTTAAATCCAGTGTAAACTATTAACATTGTGGAAACCAGTTTAATCTGGTCAGTGACTGGTGTAAGAAAATTAAATTTTTTTCTAAAACGGACAAAACTATCCAGCGTTAGTTCGTTTATAACTCACTAAGATAAGTCACTCTGAGTTCGAAGTGAAACTAAAGCTGTTCAAATCTTGTTTCATCCAGATTAAAAGTGTTTGAATGGAGTTAAAAGCAGCTCATCAGTCTTAAATCTGAAAATATAAATGAACTCATTTCAAACTGGTTAACTGTTAACAAATTCAGAAGAAGTTCAAATTGTTCAGACCAGTTTTACAGCAGCTGGTCCAGTTTAATCCGGTTTGTGTTGCTGGTTAATGCTGCAGTTTTGAAAAGTGCTGGAAGTGTTGACCTCTGACCCCTCACCTCCTCCCTCAGCTCGCACTGGTTCATGAGGCCCTCCAGTTTTTCGGTCAGGTTGGCGTTTTCATGGCACAGGTTGGCGTTCCGGGTGCTTTGCTGGTCGATCTGAGCCTGGATCTCAGTCATGGTCTTCTGGAAGTGGGAGCTGATCTCCTTCCGCTTCTCCTCATCCTCCCTGCATCGCTGAACAGTCTCCTCCTGCAGGAAGCCAGCAGGAGTCACTTTTCTCTGTCATCACAAAGTCCTCAGCACAACCTCTGACAACCTTCTGTTTACATCAGGAGGTCAAAGGTGAAGTGGGTGGGTGTGTCATACGTACCCTCAGGACGCCGTAATGTGTCTGCAGCTCACGGCACAGAGCCTCCAGCTTCTTCCGAGCCTCGGCGCCACGGCGGCACTCGTCCGTCAGGAGGGACACCCGCCGCTGCAGGGCACAGCGCTGGTTCTTCTCTGAGTGCCGCAGTGTTGCCTACACACAGTCGAGGCTTCCATCAGAACACCCTGAATACCCCGCGGCACCACTTCCACCAAGTCCAAACACTTTTCTCCTTCTTGAGCCAGTTCAAACACGGTTTAAACAGCTTGAGATTTTATTTTGAGCAGTTTAAAAACAGTTTCTCCTGGATGGTTAATGTGTCATTTAAACTGGTATAAACAGGATCTATACCAGTTTGAAGCACTCTGTAGGTCCAACATCTTATCAAATAGGAAATCAAAAGGTCAGTTTGTGAGATCTTGACCAGCCTTTCTTAAAGAGTGGTCCGTGGACCGCTGGTGGGCGGTGAGTGTACTGGTAAAATACCACATTTTAAATATCATCATATTCTAACTTCAGTGTTTCTCAGACGGTTTAAAAATGACTGGACAGTCTGATAGTCGTGTACATGTAACTGAGGAGACAGTTGTCAATATTAGCTTGTAGTCTTTCTGAGTAGGAAGCAGAGCTTTGGGAGAGTCAGGTGGTCTGTGAGATGTTTTTATCGGTTAGGTTTGAGAAACACTGATCTAGACAGACAAAAACACAAGCATTACTGATGTTCCCGCTGAGCCTTGGGTATAAAAACCAAAGCGAGACATATAACGTACATGAAAATATGGACACCAGAGGAAAAGACTCACCAGTTCCGTGTACTTGTGGAGGAGGTCTTCTAATTTCTCCTCTGGGGACGACAACGAGTTCAGACTTTGTGTCATGACAGACACCTCTGTGGAGACAGACGCCTTATCAATAAAGGGTTGAAAATAATATTTAGGTGTAAATTTATTTTAATTTGGACAAGTTCGCCTGAGGAGGCGAAACACTGACCAACATCGACATTGAGTTTTTATGGTTGAGTTTTCATCAACATGATATTTCTTATATACAACCCCTGGCAAAAATGATGGAATCATCGGCCTCGGAGGATGTTCATTCAGTTGTTTAATTTTGTAGAAAAAAAAGCAGATCACAGACATGACACAAAACTAAAGTCATTTCAAATGGCAACTTTCTGGCTTTAAGAAACACTATAAGAAATCAGAAAAAAAGATTGTGGCAGTCAGTAACGGTTACTTTTTTAGACCAAGCAGAGGAAAAAAATATGGACTCACTCAATTCTGAGGAATAAATTATAGAATCACCCTGTAAATTTTCATCCCAAAAACTAACACCTGCATCAAATCAGATCTGCTCGTTAGTCTGCATCTAAAAAGGAGTGATCACACCTTGGAGAGCTGTTGCACCAAGTGGACTGACATGAATCATGGCTCCAACACGAGAGATGTCAATTGAAACAAAGGAGAGGATTATCAAACTCTTAAAAGAGGGTAAATCATCACGCAATGTTGCAAAAGATGTTGGTTGTTCACAGTCAGCTGTGTCTAAACTCTGGACCAAATACAAACAACATGGGAAGGTTGTTAAAGGCAAACATACTGGTAGACCAAGGAAGACATCAAAGCGTCAAGACAGAAAACTTAAAGCAATATGTCTCAAAAATCAAAAATGCGCAACAAAACAAATGAGGAACGAATGGGAGGAAACTGGAGTCAACGTCTGTGACCGAACTGTAAGAAACCGCCTAAAGGAAATGGGATTTACATACAGAAAAACTAAACAAAAGCCATCATTAACACCTAAACAGAAAAAAAACAAGGTTACAATGGGCTAAGGAAAAGCAATCGTGGACTGTGGATGACTGGATGAAAGTCATATTCAGTGATGAATCTCGAATCTGCATTGGACAAGGTGATGATGCTGGAACTTTTGTTTGGTGCCGTTCCAATGAGATTTATAAAGATGACTGCCTGAAGAGAACATGTAAATTTCCACAGTCATTGATGATATGGGGCTGCATGTCAGGTAAAGGCACTGGGGAGATGGCTGTCATTACATCATCAATAAATGCACAAGTTTATGTTGATATTTTGGACACTTTTCTTATCCCATCAATTGAAAGGATGTTTGGGGATGATGAAATCATTTTTCAAGATGATAATGCATCTTGCCATAGAGCAAAAACTGTGAAAACATTCCTTGCAAAAAGACACATAGGGTCAATGTCATGGCCTGCAAATAGTCCGGATCTTAATCCAATTGAAAATCTTTGGTGGAAGTTGAAGAAAATGGTCCATGACAAGGCTCCAACCTGCAAAGCTGATCTGGCAACAGCAATCAGAGAAAGTTGGAGCCAGATTGATGAAGAGTACTGTTTGTCACTCATTAAGTCCATGCCTCAGAGACTGCAAGCTGTTAGAAAAGCCAGAGGTGGTGCAACAAAATACTAGTGATGTGTTGGCGCGTTCTTTTGTTTTTCATGATTCCATCATTTTTTCCTCAGAATTGAGTGATTCCATAATTTTTTCCCTCTGCTTGGTCTAAAAAAGTAACCGTTACTGACTGCCACAATTTTAAGACCTGTTCCAAATGGAGGCTAGCTGGTATCGTATTAGCAAGACGTGTCCCATTATCCATTATTAGAAAATCATGCTGGACGTGAACACTTCCAAAAACGGATCAGTTCACAAAAAGTTGAAAGACACAACTGGATTCAACAGAAAGTTTTCCATCACATAAAAATGTTACCGTTACCTGGGTGTGATACTCAGACTAATTAGCATGACTTGTTAGCATAGAATAGAAACTTTGTTATTGCACAGATACATGTGCTTATGAAAAGCTGTTAAATATCTAATAGTTAGAAATAAATAGAAATGTGTGACTATTTTGCCTTATTTTAGCTGATAAAAGTTTATAATTTGTTGGTTTGCAGAAATTGATATGTGAGTCAGGATTTAGTTAAATAGGTTTCAGAAAGAAAACAAAACTTCTTGGGACACTATGAAGTTTTTATTCTTATTAAAATTGTTAGTTGATTAGGTTCAGTAATGAAATGGGGAAATCATAGTTGATTGTTGGTGGAATACAAAACACTGTGTACCCGATTGATTATGCATGATCAGTCACAGTCCAACATATTTTAGTTAAATTAGCTTGAGTGGGTTTCACCTGTCTCCACAGTAAGAGTGATGTCATCAACTGTCTGTGCCTTCGTTTCCGTCTCTGCATCTGCGGTGCCCTGAAACATTAAGAAAACCATCTTCATTAGTGGAGAGCTCGTATTTCATCATCTGTTTGTTCAAACCCAGACGTTCTGTGCAAAATTCTCATTTTGAAACTTGGACAAAACAAATTCGCGTCAGTGGCCAGCTGTGAGTCGTCGACATATTGCTGAGTCACCATTTGTTCAATGTGGAGACGCTGTCATGTTAGCTAGTGGTGTTGCATAACACAACTCAGCTCTGCTGCAGTATAAATATTATTCACGTTATTAGCGTGTTGTCCGTGGGGATCCACGGGCTCTAGATTGGGTCGTGTTTATAAAATAAGTAGCTGACATTTTTCAAGGGTGGGAATAAATTATGCAAAGTTTCTATTGTGAGTTGGAATGGTGTGTGAGTCCAGAATGTTTTTAGAACCTTAGACCCCAACCGTTTTTAGAAGAACTCAACCCTTTTATTTCTTGTTAATTATATAATTTTTTAATGTTAATTTACCATTTTAATGGATTTATAAATGTTTAGGTTCTTGTTATATACGTATACATTATTATTATAATTATTATTACTTGTGTTTTGTTGTTTGATTTTTAAATGGACCACAAATGGAAATAAGTTTTACTTTCTTGTGTCATCCATGTATTTTTAATGTATTTACAGTTATATTATGTACTTACATTGAACTTACTAAATAAAATCACGCACATACGCAGACACTACTTCACTTTTAATATAAGAGATAAGACTTTATTGATCTCACAGTGGAGAAATTCACGTTACGTCAGCTCTTAAAAAAACACACAAGATGATTGCGAGTAGAAGAAAATGTGCATCAAACAGCGTGTGCAAAGATAAGTAATAATAATACTTGTAACAATACAATAAAATAAGAAAATGAGGTAGAAATAGAATATATATATATATATATATATATATATATATATATATATATATATATATATATATATATATATATATAAACATGATTGGAATTAAAAAATAGGAGCATCTTATTTACAATATGTGAAGTGGAATTTAGATGTGATAAGGCGACACTAGTGCTGGGATTTGTAAACAAGTTGTTATTGCACGTGATTTGTGGACATATTATTGCATGTGGTTATTTCACAGTGTTATTGTACACCCTGACAGCAGCAGGGAGGAATGACCTGTGGTATCGTTCCTTCCAGAATGTAAATATCAATGCCCATTGTTCACTGCTGTTAGCTAATATTCCTAATTACTCCAAAAATATTAGTCCTATCAAATTTATGTTTTTGCAGCATTCATCCTTGACCCAAAATACATAAATATACCAAATGGCAAATGTCAGCTCTCCCCAGTTTGTCCGTGATCAAAGCCATACGCACGCACATGTACATGTACACAGACGCCACTTAGCTTTTAATATATAGATGATTAAGTCTGTAGGCTAACAAGAGAAACAGTGACAACACAACACTAATAAAACATAAACAATAAAATTGTATTTTGCCACAGGTAAAATTTTTCCGTTCATTTATCAACAGTAATTTGAAGGCAGAAAATTAGTGTTGAACAATGTGTCAGCATTATTTTTTAGTTTCATAATTTATTAACTGAATGTGAGAAATTCTCTTCAAAATAAAAGTTGCATTTTACACATTTTGTTTGAAGTGAGACCAAATCTCTTCTGTGTACCTGCTCCAGAATGTTGGTGGTTGAGCTCCTGATGATGTCCTCCAGTCGCTGGTGGAACTCCTTCATGGGGTCAGAGGGCTCAGAGGCCCCAAAAGTCAAAGGTGGAGACACCATTGCTGCTGCCATTTGACTGTCAGGACTCTGATCACCCATGGAAGAGGAAGTGGCACCAGGCTGCATCAGAACCTCGACTGGCTTCACCGAGGTTTCCATCATCAGAGAGCTGGAGGTCAGAGACACAACATGCCTCAGTCTGCCGCGCATATGTCAGTGTGAACGTGCCGCACGGTCCGCCACGAGTATCACTGTGAACGCGCCGATTCAGTAGATTCTCACAAATCCAACAAGACCAAGCATTCATGATATTCACACTCTTAAGGTTATGAAATTGGACTATGTGAGGATTTGTGAGAATCTACTGAATCTACTGGTACCTTGTTTCCCATGTAACAATAAGAAATATACTCAAAACCTGGATTAATCTTTTTAGTCACATAGCACTACTATTATTCTGAACACTACTGTGTGTGTTTAAGTCGTGTAAATCCAGCAGACTTTTTTTTCACTGCTTCGGGGACGTCACTTTGTTGATGATTCAAAATGAAAATACATTTAGAAGCTTTTTAAACATGAACTTGTGGAGGAGCTCTGAATGATCACTGCAGGTGTTTATGTCATCACACAAAGGATGGATACACATTTTGCTCGTGTTGTTGTGGAAAGAGGAGTATTATCAGCTGTTGGGTTAAATTTAGCCTCCTGATCCAAACGCCGTCACGCAGACAGCTGTAGGGCTGCGGCTGAATTTAACCCCGTCCAAATATGGTTAGAAACCACATCCTGCTGCTGCAAACAACACCGTCAATGAACAAACAAAAGAAACAGCAGCAGAAATAATATAATCTAAAGTGCAGCAGTAACTGCCCGAAAATGTACGTCACATGATCACTTTCACACACATGACGGCAAACAAACACAGCAAATGTTCTGTTTCCAACCAAACCAAGAAGTCAGTAAGATTACTGAGTGACCGTGTGGCGTTCAGGAGCAGCTGATGAATAAAACACGACATTCAGCACAAACTCTGAGTACACACACAAAAGTACCACATTTAACTGTATCGATCTGCAAACAATTTATCAGTTAATTATTTCCAACATAATAAACAAACATTCAAAGCCTTTTCTGCTACCACACTGCAAATTCCTGTGTTATTTGAAGGCATCAGTCAGAATGAGGGAGAAAAATGATTTTCTCTCAAACTGTTTATGAAACACATTAAAACGCTCAAATAATAAACATACTGATTTTATTTAAAACACCTCACACAGAGGTTGTCTTGACAACCGTTCACAAAATGTCCTCAAATTGAAACTTTTGTAATTCAGCATTAATTCCATATAAAAACAAAGAAATAAAGATGTTTCACTGAGTCTCATCACTGCTTCAGATTTAAAGAGGCACAAATTAAGTCAAGAAAAACATTGACAGTGACACGATGGAGTTCAGTAAACCAGTCAATTAGCCAATCAGTCTCATCAGCTAAATGTCTCTCAGAGTTGACAAAAATACAGATTTAAAAGTCTGATTCAACTGGTTAAATCTTGGTTAACTCAAGTAAGACATCTGGTTGAAACTAGTTTAAATCCTTCTGTGGTTCTCCTTGTAGAACCGTGAACATCATTTTAATGGTTTTTGACATGAGTATAAAACCAGTTTGATTTAAAACAGTTTGATTCAAAATGAGTCTGGAAGCAAATCTTTGACAGAAAATCTGAAATGAGTTTTTTTGATATCCTGCAACCAAACAAACTGCTTTGGTGAGCATCAGGTTTAAACGTAGAGGAGTTTTAACTTTGGAAAAAGAAGCAAATCGTCACATTTGAGAAGCCGTAAGAGTTTATTTGATTATTTAAAATGGTTTATTACTTTAGTTATATGTCTGTCATTTAACAGATTAGTTAACTCGTTATTTCAGCTTGAACTAACTGCTACAATTCAAACTTTACTTTTCTGGTTCAAAGGTGTGGAAAAGGAATGAATCTCAGAGGTGGAAGAACTATAAAAGTGTTAATTATTATCTGTGTAGAGAAAAGGAAATTGTCTTACCAAGACCTGTGAAGTAGCTTGTGTGTGTTCTGACGGAAGCAGCAACAGCTGAGCCCCAAAATAACCCGACAGGCTCGCGCTCAGTAATGTGAGGACACCTGACAGCGTGCAGAAAGGCCGGTGCCTTTAATAAGTGCTCACTGCTTTTCACCTTTTACCTGCTTTATGACGTCACAGATGAATTTACAACACAATGTGCACCTTCATGCAAAATTATTGAACTCAAAGTAAAACTGGATCTCTCGGACAGAAATACAAATTTAAAGCCCAGAACAAGGGCCAGCTTTAAGAATCGGTGTTCCGTAAGCATGGAGCCAAACCCGGGTCTGGACTCTGCTGGTTCAGAGTTTGGATGTGGGTCTGTGCTGATTGGGTGATCCTGATGACATCAGCGTGGGTTGACCCCAGAGTCGCAGCCGGCTGATGCCGCCATCCGGGGCGATGACCAGGCGAATGTGAGTGATTGGCCGTCTCAGCATTAACTCTGCCCCTCGGTAGTGATGTCTGTGATGAGGATGAAGCTGCAGCACAGACAGAGACTTTGCAGTGATACAAAGATTGTTTTGGTTGCTTAATTAACTATTAAAAGTCATTATTTTCAGCTCAAATGAGTCACCAAAAAATCATTATATGAAGGAAAGGTAATTGCACTATTTTGTTTTACATTGATGATCAAAAGTATTGGTGTCTCTTGAAACAGATTTTCCTCCATCAGAACAGGATTAGTTTGTTTATTTTTGGTCCTACTACTCTGTGGCCCTGGGACCTTCAGGTCACTGTCCTTATTCTGTTTTCTTCCATTGGTTTCCTTCTTCTTTGATCTTGCACTTGTTTTTCTTGCCTTGTTACGGTTCCACCCTTTGACAGCTGTCATGGTTTGCTGTAAGGTCTGCATGACAGTCTGGTCATGGTAAGAGAACATCAGCTACCACATGGTCTCCAGAAAAACTCCGGTCATGATCCATCATGCAGTTGCCGCAGTGTTGAGAAGGTTAGGGCTACGCCAATGTTACATTTGGCCAAGGACACGTCCACACTTCACCTTGTTGCATCAGATCATTTATTATTTTGGAGAAATGTGGATGGACTGTAGTGTGCCTGGGTGGTTGTCATCCAGGACCCAAAGCATTTCCATAGAGTGGTGGATGTGGTGGCACATGGCACCAGCGATTGCTCACAAACCTGACCTGCTAACACGGGTGGGCAGCGAGGTCCGAGACACTGCAGGTTTTCCTTGGTACCAGTAACCTCAGCAGGTGATTTCATGAATGATCGTTAATGTAGAAGCTCATCAACAGCCCACCAGCTGAGGTGATTGATTACAAGGAAAACCTGCAGTGTCTTGGCCTTTGTTGCCCACCCCTGGTAAATGATCATGTGACTTCCCCAGGGATGGTGATAAATGACATCACAGGCATAGTGCTCATACTTTTTGTGATGGAAGCAGCAGATCCCATTTCCCAGCAGAACAGCTGGTCCAGAGGCACTGATCTTCCTCCTCTGGAGTCAAAGTGCATGCCTCGATCCTGCAGGAGTCTGGGTAGTTACCTGGATGGAAACACGTGTTCTGTTGGCTTCTGTGGTTAAAGTTGTGGGAAAAGTGGTTTGAAAAAAAGATGAGATGATTGACCTTTGAAGTGGCTGGTGTCGACCTCGATGCTGTTGATCACGCCACAGTGACCGAGCCGAAACACCGCCCACTCTGAGCCGGGTACCTGCAGGATCCCACGCTCGTCCACCTGCAGGACGCTCAGCACAAACAGCCACAGCGATGAGAACATGAGTCATGACGTGATGCTGCCTTTAATTCAGTGGACAGTAGATTTAAAGTAATCAGTGAAAGTCAGTAAACTGATCAAAGTGACTCAGAGTCAGTTTAATGACCAGCTGTCTGAGGCGCCCCTTAGGGCTGATGAAATACACCACATTGATGAAACAACATTTGGTCTTATATCGATAATAGAAAGGCAAGAAAAGCAGGCTTGAGTCCAGAAGGTGACAGGTTCAAATCTCTGAGCAGACAGGAAGTATGGTCGGGGAAGGTGAATAAGCTTAAGTCATTCTCATGACCAACTGTAAGAGGCCCTTGAGTAAGGTCCTTACTCTCTAACGTGCTGCTTGTGCGCAGTACAACTCATGGCAGCATGCTGACGCGTGTGTGTTTGCGTGCATGTGTGTGCGCGTGTAAAATATCTTTGTCAAGCGCTTTAAGCATTTGCATCAAATGGTAAAAGTGTGATAGAAATATAATGACATATTAAAACTGATCTTGTAATCATGGTGATGGTATCTGGAGAATCAACCTTCAGTTCTTTGGGTCGGTCCAGTTGGCGGGCCGTTTCCCATCCATCCGCCATGTTGACAGCAGAGCCGAGACCTGTGAACACAGCAGACTCATCTTCTCCTTTTTTGTGTGTGTGTGTGTGTGTGTGTGCAGGTGAGAAGTGCTGTCAGTGTCTGCATAAAATGGAAAAACACTTGAGCGTTGTCGTCCTTTTGCTGTTTAAGAAGATGGTTATCTAAGTGTCCCACCAATCACATTGCGTGGATGTCCAAAGTGGGCGTCACTGTAGCTCAGGCAGACTCCACCATTAGTCAGTGCCACCAAGTCGATGTCCTGGTGGGCGGAGACTGATGACCAGTCTCTCTGTCCGACACCATACACTCTCAGTCTTGCAATCCCACCATCTGACCACACAGAGACGAACACAGCGACAGTATCACCTGTGTACGTGGGTTTTGAACAGGTGTGTGTGTGTGTATACCTACCTGGGTACATGTTGAGGCGCAGGTGTGTGACTCTGTGGGGGAAGTTGACATGGAAGTAGTTATGGCAGCTGTCGGAATAACCAGGTTTCAGCTGTGACACGCCCAGCAGCGTTGGCCACGCCTCTGAGCCCAGCTGTCAATCATCCACATTGTTGTCAAAGATCTGTGCCTGACAGTGTCTGTTGCAACTTGATGACTGTTAAGGTGACCAGCTGATTAGCAGCGTTACCTTAGCGATGGCCTCAGTCTCACTGACTGTCGCGGCCATGCCGGTTCGATCTCCTGTGAGGGTGATGGTGGGCGGCTCATCTGGTGATGGACAATGTGACATCATCCCACATAGACAGTGTCAGACTCTGATCCAGAACAGATCCATGAAAAATCTGACTGTGAGTTCAGTCCTGATGACAGAACCTCTGATCCTGATCCCCGTGGATCGGCTCACAGTTCTTACCGAGACAGGTGGCCTGGATGGAGACGTAGGGGGCGTGGTTTCCAGTGAAGAAGGAGGTGTCCACATCAAATCCATATATCTGCCCAGGTATGCCCAGCTGGACCACACACCAGTCATGACCTTCAAAAACAAAACAAAAAAGCCAAATGTTTGTGTCAGAAAGGAAAAATGTTTTTAATGTTTGAAATATTCAATTCTTTTATTTGAATATGGGACATGAACCAGGTTTCCTCTTTCTCCTAGTCTCCCATCCGTCCATCCACTTTCCAAAGGCAGTGAACGCCAAAGGGTCAAAGTGCGGAGGATCCCTCTGTGCAGACACACAGACACCATGAAGAAATATCAAAATATTCAGTGTGAACAATTGGACAGAAAAACTGTGTTCATGAAAAAAAAAAACTTAAAAAAAAAAAACTGGAGAAGAAACTTCTTGGTCTCAATTTTAGTTAAATATAAAAGACAAAATAATGGATCATATAAGATGGCTCATTTCCTGTCTTGTGCACTTATTATTTTCATGCACAGTTTTGAAATAGCAGTTTGCTGAGACTCATTTCTGTGCCCATGGGAGTGTTGGTCAAAAAAAGAGGCATGGTCAGGTGTAGCGTGAGCATGTTATCCATCAGAGAAAAGTGTTACGTTTAAAATCCAGTGCTGTTTTTCCTTATTTTGTAAGCGCAACACTGACACACACCTTAAATAAGTGGGTTCACAATGCACATATACTCTGCCTGCACATATCATCACCAGTCAGTGTATTACAGTCGCTATAGTTAATGTTTTTTTTTAAAACCCAGCATGCAGGTTCCTCAGTGCTGAGGACCCCAGTGGCTCCAAAAGGACAAGGACACGTCCATGTTTCACCTGGCTGCAGCAGATAGATGATGTCTTTGTGGAGGTGCGGGGTGGACCTGTTTGTCTGTCTGGGTCTTTCCTCAATTATTTATCTTCCAGTGGTAAGCTGAAAGTACTTGTTTAGTGAAAACAATTAAATGCGTACCTTCAGCAGGTTGACAGCAGGAGCGAACCATTCGTCTGTAGCAAAAATAACCTGCAGCAGAAAACTACAGTGTCACAAATTACAGTTAAATTGCACCATCAAAAGAAACTGAGGGGGAGAGTTTGTTTAATTAACTAACATTAATTTAGCATTAATAAAAATAATTTTAAAATGACAATTTGTGAACATGTATTACTTTTTACATGACACCTGAATAGATCGTTGTCATTTGATTGGTGGATCTTGTGCTACTTGACCTTCATTTTTTGTCCCATTGCAGACTGTTGTCACCAGTGTGCATTTTTGGTACCATCTGTGTATCTTTCTGCCATTGTTTTGGCACTGTTGCACATCTCTATGACTACTCTACTTGCTTGACACGTAAAATGCTTCCATGATATGAGGAAATTAAATCCAGCAGCCGCAGTCTTCCTGAGGACATCTTTCACGGCTGTTGAAGCTCTTTCAGATGAAGAATTGGAGAAGTTCTTGTCATGATTTTTGTTGTATTGAAGGAAGCAGTCATGTTTCTCGATTCCAGATCACGTTTCACTAAAAGCTCATCAGCGCATCATCTCCCGCTGTGGCTGAACTCAGCGGTGTGTCAGCCAGTCCTGCAGGGCAGAGTGAACTGCTGGGTCCCCCAGCCCTCCACTTTCTCCTCTGAGAGGAAAAGGCTGTGTCATTTTAAATAAAATATCTATTGAGGTGTCATATAAAACAAATAGATGTTTATGAGCACAGTGGTCAGAATATTTGCATGCTTTGAAAGTTGGAACACACACCCATTCCACGAGGCTCCAGCTTTCAATGCATGGAAATATTCTGACTGCTGAGCTCATAAACATCGGTTATTTGTGTCAGGCAAATGCTATTTTGTTTGCATTTACTTTCTGGCAGGATTTGGGACTTACTCTCCCGCTGACACTCTCACAGGCCAGGTCGTTGAACTGCAAGAAGTCTGGTTCTGCCGAGGCCCGGCTGGCTGCTGGTCTCTGTGCCATGCTCTGACTGTGGATCTGGTTTAGTTTGAAGGCAAATATTGGTGAACCCGTTTGTTCTGAGCCTGACACCTGCAGCACAAAGTCCACCAGCTGCTCAGTCACTGACACCAACCTGTTGATTTTTGATAAAGCGCACGCGTCTCTGTAGAAGATAATTAACTACTGGTTCTGTGTTCATGTGTTTTAAATCTGTGGTGATTCCACCCACTCTGAAGCTCGTGAACGATGTCATCGATTATCTTCTTGCAGAGCGCATCATTCTGCAGAGATGGTGCTTAAAGCTCCAAACCACCTGTAGCTTTGATTTGATTGTTTATTTAGTCCCCATGGGGGCAATTCAGGTGCAGTCAGCAGTAAAAAATTACATTACATTCATAAAAACACATCATACAAGTTCATAAAAACACAGCAGAATAAATATACAAAACAAAAACCAAGAAAAATAAGGTGCGAGTCAGTGTAGACTTAAGTGCAACAGTGAGTCCTTAGGTGTTATTTAGGAGAGCAATGGCTGTGGGAATAAAAGAGTTTTTTAGTCTGTTGGTTCTGCATCTGGGCATTACCAGGCGTCTGCCCGAGGGCAGAAACTTAAATTGTGGGTGCAGAGGGTGTGCCCAATCTGCCATAATTTTCCTGGTTTTTGACACAGCCCTTGTTTTAAAAAGGTCCATGATGTCCGTGCACTGAGTTCCCATAATTTTACCACATTCCTTGACAATATTACAAAGACGGTTGCGATTCTTAAGGTTCAATAAGTTGAGCCAACACAGGAAGGAAAAGGTTAACACAGACTCCACAAAGCAACTGTAGAACATGTTCATGAAGACATCATCTACGTTGTAATTCCTAAGTTTTCACAGAGTGCATTCTTTGGTGGTCTAAATCTAGCTGGTGATGGATTTGATCTGGAGTGTTTGATCCGATTGATCACCGTGTGTTGTTGGATTGGTTGGAAAGCCGTGTTGGTGTGGCTGGTCTGGTTTCATCGTGGTCGATATCGTACCCACCTCTTGTATAACAACGTCACTTTGAAGGTGCTTGTGCTGCACTGTGGGCTGTCACAGGGTTCTGTACTGGGTGTGCACGCTGAGTGCTGCAGTGGTTTCCCATCATGCAACAGGACAGCTGGTTTTGACTGTTAGAGTTAGCTTTTTTTTTCTCGTTATCAGGATTGATGTAATGTCATGGCTGGAAAAAGAAGCATGTGTTGTTTGTGACACATTGCTCCTTTTTTCTTCCTGAAACATACATGTTTTACTCCACGACATCAGCTCACCTTCGGTTCTTGTTTGCAGGTGGTGAATGATGGCGTGACGACGATTGCCACAATAACACGCGGTTTGTGTGCACTAAAGTAGTGGGAGAACGTCCAGTTCTGCTGTGATTTTATGCACAAAATGTGTAATAAATCTTTAAAAATAAGATTATGAGAATATCTGTCATCTTGCTTTTGTTTGTTCTTGTTCTTAATGAGTTTATTTATGAATACATTTGTATTGTGTTCAGAATGTTGAAAATAATTATTTTGCAGTAAAACAGCATATTAAAATGTCAAATTTTAATGCAACAATTTAGGCATGAAGCCAAAAAGAAACCTTTAATGATTGCCCTTAATTAAAATTAAAATTTTAACATTATTCACAAATGGTTATTCAAGAGTTGGGGGGGGCTTTAATTTCTCTAAAAACAAAAGATTAAACAAGCAAATGATTTTTATTTTTAAATGTAGTAAGATGATAATCTAAAGAAATAGAGGGAAACGTGGGAATTTTTAATAATGTACAATGTAAACTAGGTTAAAAAACTAAGTAAACTTTAAAACGGATCAGGTGCTTTTACTCGTTCCCAGGTGCTGCCGACAGGGGGCAGTGTTGGACTATTAGTCAACAGTAAAACTGAAACTCCTGCTTCTTGTTACTTACCTCACAAATTGAGTTGGAACCAAGAAATTTTTCACACGATTTCAGAATTGTGAGAGCCACAACTATTAAAATGTGACATTTTTCTTTGACAATATAAAGGTACTTGCTAAGAATTTCTGACGTGCACATCAGTAACTTACATGATTAATATGACGGTTTGAAAAGAAGGACAGATATGAAACATTTTTATTTGTGAATGTATGACATGACAAACCTGAAGCTTGAAAAGTGGAAACTATGGTAGGTAAGAATGTGGACGTGTCTTCACAGGGAGGTGTGGTGAACCAGTCCTCCTCCAGTGACCTGACTCCGCCCTCCTGCTGACATCACACACATTAAAGTGAACATGTGACAGCTGCAGGACTCAAAGGTGAGTCTTTGTGACGTGTTCACTGACAGTTTTCTGAACACAAGTGTGTGTTAATTGTGTTAACAAGTCGTTTAATGTTTGGTCCTGGATGACAGCCACCCAGGTAAATAACTGGTCCATCCCCTCCTCTCCAAAGTAGCCATTGATCTGCTGCAGCCAAGAGAAATGTGGGCGTGTCCTATGCCAGTTGAAATGTGGGTCCTGAACACTAAGACATCTGTGTCCTGGATCACATCCAGAGAAACTCACCACATGGACTAAATGTGGTGTCTGATGTTCCCTCACAGTGTCAGTGATTGTCCTCATCTGAGTCTCACGGTTCATTGGACACAGTCATTCCAGAGGGACCCAAAGATCCTCCACATAGACCTGGGACCAAAGATATCCAGTCTTCACCTGAGGACACTGGTTAGAGTCTAAGTCTCAGGAAAACCAGGACCCTGAAGACTTGGACCTTCATTCTCCTGTGAAGGTTTTCGGTTTCACCACATGGCAGTGGAGTGTGATTGATTGGGCTTCTGAAAACACAAACACTGTCCCTCATGTGTCTCATTGTGGCTTTAATCATAAGAAAAGGTTGTGAATGTTTCAGATTTAAATGACGTCATGATGACGTGGATTGAAGATCTTCCAGCATCACCAGATTTGTGCTTTGCTCAAGATTAAACTTTTTGGTTTAAGTGTCCATCTTTGCGCTACACATCTAAGACCATGTTCCTCCTGAAACAACAGGTCCAGGGCCGTGTGCCTCTGTGGGTGAGAAGAACGGGGCCGTACGCCTCTGTGGGACCTCATTGATGTTTCAGTGTTTTAAGTCAAAGCTGTGTATTTTTTTTTTTTTTTTGTCATCAGTTTTCTGCGTGTGGTTCAGTTTGGTTTGTAGAACAGAGCTCTGCATGGGAGGAAATGACATCACTGTATGGATGTTTTTGTTTTGTTCTTTGTTTTTGATCTTGTTAAAATGCAGCCGTACTGAGTTTTCCTGCAGCGCTGTGATGATGTAACTGGGGCAACGTGTGCGTCTGCTGCAGAAACATCTTGTGTTACATTCAGGAAATGGCTGTAATGTAGGAAAACTGTTACTCAGGATGACCGACTGCCCAGAAACCAA
Source organism: Thalassophryne amazonica (assembly GCF_902500255.1). Lineage (NCBI taxonomy): Eukaryota > Metazoa > Chordata > Actinopteri > Batrachoidiformes > Batrachoididae > Thalassophryne > Thalassophryne amazonica. Next base: position 39,648,365 of record NC_047123.1, on the reverse strand, counting down.
AGGCCTCCAAAATCCAGTGAGAATCTCCAGCAGGAAACCAGAGAAGATGAAAACACAAAGTTTGTTGCAGGGTTCAGATGTCAAAGTTCAACAAATGTCAGTCATTATCTCAAACTGATGACATTAAAAAGGAAACGTGTCATCTTAACCTGATCACTGACAGAAAAACTGAACCTGGAGTTCTTACTTTATTTCATGTTGCTGCTGTAATGATTACTGTCATCTGTAGGGGGTGCTACCTGGACTTTAGACGGTTAAAGTATATATTTCTTCAGTGGTGGGCACAGCTAATCAAAAAGTTAGTTTAGATAACCATTAATCAAATAACTGAAAAGTTATCTTTTGTGATGCTAAACTGATAAACTGCTAAAAAAAAAAGTATCTTTATTACAGATAACTGATAACTTTTAGTATTGATTAGGACGCGGCCACATCAGATTAACTGTTGGCTTCTGATAAACCTGTTTCACTTTCACTTTACGCTGCTGGGTAAATTCAAGGATCACAAACACATAAGAATGCACGAAAAATGAATGAATGACAAAATAAAACCCCAAACTCTGTCATCATCTTTCAAAAGCAGTAAACCACAGTATTGGAAGTCACAGTTTATCTCAGTATTAGATACACCGTCATTTACGAACTAAAAAGCTTCTGCTTTTTTCACACGCTTTGAACTTTGTGGCTTAAACAACTGAAATACATCCATTAATGCATTGATTGGCAGAATAAAAGACACAAAGTAAATCTAAATTCTTACCTGTTAGTTTCAGTGGGATTCATTTGAATAAATAATCCACATAAAGATTCCTTTTTGAAAAATCCAAGACAGTGTCTAAATGTGAAGAAAAGTCCCTCCCTCTGTACACACAGCTGTGCAGTGAGAGCTCCCCCACAGAGTCTTAGTGATTACATTACAGCCACAAAGAAATAAAATAAGATAATGTTAAAATTAGTCCGTTTTGTTTCTGCGTTGAGCAGACGGTAACAGTGTAATGTCCAAAGTGAACCTGAACTACACTACCCACAATGCTCCCTGTGTCGACCGGCAAATCACGTTTTGCGCTTAATGATTATGTCTGTTATGTGCTGGGGTGTTTGGCTGGCTTGGTTTTTGTTTTCTGTTTCTCCCACCAGGTGGTATGCATTCAGGACTGAGTGGCTGAGCATTAGGACCTCACCCTGAACACCTGAGGCTTGTTTTCACGTGCAGGTCATCAGGACTCACAGCTGTGGTGTATTTTGTCTTGATCAGAGATTGTTGCATTTAAACCTTGAATGCACAGTGTGTGATTGCCAGAGACTCGACCTTGTGAGCAGACATGTGAGATCGACGTCAGGAGAACAATCTCACCATCACGGACGCAGAGACCGCTCCAGGTTTGACGCCACAGTCTGTGAAGGAGGATTGGGTGAGGTCTCACGCTCTTCAGCACACTTCCTGAGGTAATTTGGTTTTGGTGACTTTTATGAAGTAATGACAGTGGATTTGGTGTCCCTCACACCTTGTGTTAGTGAGCTGTCACGTTATGCTAATTGTCTAATCAGCTTCTGCTGCAGTGGAGATTTGAACTGAGTTGTTCTGTGCCTGCAGGGTAAGAAGCTGATGTATAGATTTAAGCCAGGAAGTGTTTGCTGATTGCGTGCACCTTTGAGTTGTGTCTCTCTGTGTGGAGTTGGACTCACCTCATGTTTTCTTTCTTCACAGACTCGGTTTGTCGCGGCCACCTGGGGGGTGTCGGCGGGGTCCCTGGGTCCGAACTGCTGTGGCTCCGGACCGTTTGCGCTGTTGAGAGCGCGCCGTGTTTCCACCTCACCAGACCGCGGACTTTTTGGTTGTTTAGCACTGCACACTGTTATGTTTATTAAATTCTGTTATCCTTTGAACCGTGCTCTGCTTATTTTATGCTGGGTCCTTTCAAACGCTGGGTCGGTGCTCCGACCGCGTCCGAAACATAACAGATGTCATCAGCAACCGACGGGCAGCCAGTCTGCTACAAACACACAACAGATGGACTAAAATGTTTGATTTTAGGGTTTACAAATGTTTTTGACTGTTAAACTTTGCTCACTTTACCAGCAAAAAAAAAAAAAAAAAAGTTATCTGAACTAAAATTATTGGAAGATAATTGGTCCGATGATGGTTTTAAAGCTAATCCGCTAACAAGAACATTAGCTTCGCTAATTATCTGCTATCAGATTAGCTGAACTGTGCCCAATGCTGCAATTCTTATGCTTTTAATTACTTAGTTTGACGTCTGGTCTGGTGTGATGTTGTCCTTGTTTCCCTGAGAATCAAACATCAATCCATCTGGGAGGAAATCCTGTCTTTGTCTGGAGGATCAGTGGAGTCCCACAGAGTCCAAAAACCACCATCAGGCCCTGGCACACATAGGAAGAGGCTGATGTGGTGCTGTTTAGTCCAGGTTCAGCTAAACCTCTCCAAATCAGTTCAGGTTTAACTAAACCACAGTGAATCCAGATTCTGGACAGCAAACTCAGTACTTAAACTTTTCAGTCCAGTTCCACTGAAGCAGAGGTTTCAGCCTCGTACCCATGAAACAGGATGTTCTGAGACTTTAATGTCTGACGGTGGGACATAAAGGATCCTCTCATAGGTTTGAAACGTGCTGCTCTTTGCTAATGTTAGAAGTCAGTCAGCTCTGGGGTGGGCGTGGCCAGCAGCAGCTTCTATCAGTTTAAAGCAACCGTTTTTGTTTTTTAAATGGGGTATTTTTGACTAAATCCTTCAACGTGCTTTTAAGATGCCTCGATCCTCTTGAAAAGATTTGGAATCCGTTTTAAGTCTGTTTATTTTGGCACATCGTACACTGCAGAAATCATCATTTTTGAAAATGCGACAATTTTAGAAAACAATTCATTAAAGAATTGTTTCTCATTTTTGGGGTAAATGTAGATAAATAAATTGAATTTGGACAGGGCGGCACGGTGGATTAGTGGTTAGTACTGTTGCCTCACAGCAAGAAGGTGGTGGGTTCGTTTCGCGCCTGATTCTTTTGGGGTGGAGTTTACGTGATTCTCCCTGAGTTCTCAGGCTCCTCCCACTTTCAAACACTTGCAGATTCAGTGAAGTGGTGACGCTAATGAGACCATAGGTGTGACTGTCTGTATGTCTGTCTGTCTCTGTGTCCCCGTGACAGACTGGCATCCTGTCCAGGGTAAAACGCCTCTTGCCCTATGACTGCTGGGATAGGCTCCGCCCCCGTGACTCTTAATTGGAGTAAGCTTGTGTAGAAGATGTTTGGTGTAAACTGAGGAGGATTTAGTTCTGGCTTTGATGTCAGTGTCTAATCTCAGCTTCAAAGACGAACATGATTCCTGGAGGTTTCAGATCAGATTTTTTTTTCTTTTTTGTGCCTATTTTATGACGACAAGGTGGAAACTAAAGGTGCACTCAGAGCGTGCACTCGCACCAGACCCAAACATTACCTGTTCCAGCAGAGACCCTGATCCAGATCTGTGTGACTGATTAAAATCACTGGATTAGATTTGTTGACACCCCGTTTCCACATCTGGATCCTGATCACAACTTAGATTAAAGACCTTCTGCATAGTCTTGTTAACAAACGTGATCACGTGACCTGGTTCTTTCTGTGGTTCAGAGTGTTGCTGTGGAACACGATGTGTCCTGGCAGGTTTTGGCCCACTGACTCAGAGGCTTTGTCAGTGTTTTTGGAAAACATGTCGGCATGACCATAGTGTCTGTCAGGCTCAGGTTCTCCTCTGGAAGCACTCCCGAGCTCCTCCGTCAAGTCCGGCTCTCTGGTCCTGATTGGCAGCCCGAGGGCGTCTTTCCACGCCACGGCCCGCAGTTAATCACTCCTGATGTGTTTTCCATCTGGTCGTCATGGTGACTGTGCTGCATGAGTTTTCCGTTGGTGCTCATTTTGGAAATGTGGTTCTGAATCTGGTTTTTGGAGGACCATAAGAGATGCTGAAGTGGCGGGTATGGGAGTTCCTGTCATTCTGTCTCATGTTGTAAAAATGTTTGTTTTTGTTGAAGCGGTGATGGGGACAGCCTGCAGGTGGCGCCCTGTATGATGGTTGTTTGATTATTTGACATTATCAAATAAGAACTGGTTTAGGGGTGTGTCTCCATGCCAGATGATTGGAAGAGGGCAATGATCCTGATTTCCCGGAGATGCTCCATCAGTGTGTGTGACATGGACTTGAGATTTCTGGCATCATTTCTGGAATGGACCTCCAGACGGCGCTACTGGGTTTATTGTTAGAAAAGACAAGTACACGTATTAATCTGACATGAGGCCAGCTTCTAACCCCCAGAACAAAAATCCTTACTAATTATATCTCCATCTATAGGTGTGGAGGTATAAATACAGACACTGACACAGCTGGATAAGCCTCCGGAACGTTTGTGTCGGTGCATCAAAGCTTCGTTTACATATGTTAATTGTACAGTGCATCCACAAAGTATTCACAGCGCTCACTTTTTCTACATTTTGTTATGTTACAGCCTTATTCCAAAATCGATTAAATTAATTTTCCCCTCAGAATGTTACACACAACACCCCATAATGACAATGTGAAAACATGCTTCACTGTAGGGATGGTGCCTGGTTTCCTTCAAACATGACACCATAGAGTTCAATCTTTGTCTCATCAGACCAGAGAATTTAGTTTCTCCTGGTCTGAAAGTCCTTCAGGTGCCGTTTGTCAAACTCCAGGTGGGCTGCCATGTGCCTTTTACTAAGGAGTGGCTTCTGTCTGGACACTCTACCATACAGACCTGATTGGTAGATTGCTGCAGAGATGGTTGTCCTTCTGGAAGGTTCTCCTCTCTCCACAGAGGAATGCTGGAGCTCTGACAGAGTGACCATCAGGTTCTTGGTCACCTCCCTGACTAAGGTCCTTCTCCACCGATCGCTCAGTTTAGACAGGCGGCCAGCTCTAGGAAGAGTCCTGGTGGATCTTAATTTCTTCCTTTTACAGATAATGGAGGCCACTGTGATCATTGGGACCTTCAAAGCAGCAGAAATGTTTCTGTACCCTTCCCCAGATTTGTGTTTCCAGACAATCCTGTCTCAGAGGTCTACAGACAATTCCTTTGACTTCATGCTTGGTTTGTGGTCTGACTGTCAACTGTGGGACCTTATATATAGACAGGTGTGTGTCTTTCCAAATCATGTCCAATCAGCTAACTTTACCCCAGGTGGACTCCAATTAAGCTGTAGAAACATCTCAAGAATGATCAGTGGAAACAGGAGGCACCTGAGCTCAATTTAGAGCTTCATGATAAAGGCTGTGAATACTTATGGGCATGTGATTTCCTAGTTTTTTTAATTTGCAAAAATCTTTTTTTTTACATTGTCATTATGGGGTATTGTGTGTAGAATTTTGAGGGGGAAAAAATTAATTTCGTTAGTTATAACGAAATGTAGAAAAGGGGAAGCGCTGTGAATACTTTCCGGATGCGCTGTATGGGAATGCTTAGGGTGGGGTATGGACACATTCCATTTACTGCCTAATTACATTTCTCGCTTCTTTTTACCTCCTCTTTTCTCCTCAAAAGCTCTCTCTGTCTCTTTTCCTTCCTCACTCCCCTTCTGTTTCTTTCCTTCTTTCTGCCTGGCTTGTATGTGCTGCCTGTCTATCTCCCTCTGGGTTAGGGATAAGGTTAACCCTAACCCTAACATTAAAATTTTAACCAAACTAATTTCGGACAAGTTGTTTAAATTAACGTCACTTCTGAAGTTTTATAAAGTGAAAATATAAGATTCAAATTCAAAATTCAAATTTATTAATTTAGATAGCACTAATTCACGATGAGATCGCCTCAAGGCGCTTCAAACATCATAAAAACAGAGAAAACTGAATTAAAAACTTAAAAACACAATACAAAGACAAAACCATAAAAGAACACAAGAATAAAAACACATAACACAATAATACTAATAAAACAAGGAAAATAAATAAGTCTTTAAACATGATTTAAAAGTCTCCACAGTATCTGACTGTCGTATGTGTGTCGTTCCACAGAGCTGGAGCTCGGTAGGAGAAAGCTCTGTGACCGGCAGACTTTTAATTCACCCTGGGAACACATAAAAGTCCTGCACCTTGAGAACGCAGGGCCCAAGGTGATACATAGGGCCTTACCAGGTCAGCCAGATAGGGAGGTGCAAGTCCATGAACAATTTTATAAACTAATAACAGTACCTTAATATCCGATCTTGCAGTGACTGGAAGCCAGTATCGGGACGCCAAAATGGGCGTAATGTGGTCAAACTTCCTGCTTTGTGTCAAAAGTCTGGCAGCAGCATTTTGAACCAGTTGAAGACCCCAATACTGGACTGCAGTAAACCAGAAAATAGAACATTGCTGTAGTCCAATCTAGAAGAGATAAATGCATGAATCAAAGTCTCAGCATCAGCCATAGACAGGATGGGACAAATCTTCGCTATATTTCGCAAATAGAAGAAAGCAGTCCTTGTAATGTCTCTAATGTGGAGGTCAAAAGACAACATAGGATTGAAAATTACCCCAAGGTTCCTCACTTTAACCGTATGATGTATAACACATGAACCTAAGCTAAGTGCTAGCTGATCAAATTGATGCCGATACCTCGCTGGAACAAGAACCATAATTTCAGTCTTATCAGAATTTAGAAGTAGGAAGTTACTAGACATCCATCTTCTCACTGATGCAAGGCAATCTTCCAAAGATTTTATGTAGATGAGATTACCAGCAGTTATCGGCATGTACAATTGGGTGTCATCAGCATAGTAATGAAAGGCAATCCCAGAACGCCGCAGTATATTCCCAAGGGGTGCTGCATAAAGGGAAAAATGCAGGGGGGCCTAAATGGAGTAATCCCAAAATGATTCTCCAGCCTATCAAGTGAAATATGATGATGCACGGTATCAAATGCAGCACTAAGATCCAACAGCACCAAGACCGTAGTGGTATCCGAGTCCATTGCTCACAAACGGCCTCAACTGGTTGGTTATATCAGACGGTTGTCAAATTATAACTTGACTTTTTGGCTTTTTGCAAAAGGCTTTTTTTAATATGCAAATAAAAAAGACATATTTTACAAAAGCACATTTATCTGTAAACACCAACGCACACCTCACATTAACGTGTTGGTTTTTACATAGAATGAATGAGTCAACCAATCGGTGTTAGCAGAGGCTGATTTTACCCATAATCCCTTTGGCATCTGTGTTTGTTACAAAACTTTAGAATTGGTGCATTATTTAAAATTAAAAGATATATGTTACATTTTAACAGTACAAATCACAGAATTGACATTAATGGAGTTATTCTATCCGGATTAACTTTTTTTTTTTTTTATCAAAACCATAAGTCAAAACTGCTTTATTTTTCCAAGACCTCTGCCTCATGACGACACTGCTATATGCTGTTAAGGAATAATGACGTATTTTTTGTGTGTGTGTGTAGAGTTGAGCTTCGCTGCTCCTCTCAACTGCTTCACTGCTGCAAAATATGTAGTAAACAGAAGCTTCCATTAGTGGGCAGGGTGCACAAAGACAGAAGTGCTGACTCATTGTTTGGGTCTCTGGTCGCCTATGATGCAACCAGAAGCGATTGTGGAGTTAAAACTCAAAATCAGCTTGTTAGTAGTTGCAAGTGTACCGGAGACAATACTGGCCGTTATCGGTTAGCTGTAGCTTCTGATAATTTTTTGGGTGGTTTATTGGTTTAGCTTCATAAAAGATAACTTTTCAGTTCGCTGATTAGCTGTTATCGAAGCTAACTTTTTGGTTAGCTGTGCCCACCACTGGTAAAGGGCTGTTAAGGTTACAAAAAATTGGCACACACAGTCTCATTCCAGTCAAAATACCAAAAGTTGGCAACACTGGATTTGTTAAAATACAGTCTGTCTGTCTGCACAGGTTTGCGCTCCATGTGTCCGTGGAATCTGGTTTCTGAGCCCTGCTGTGGCTCACTGGTGGATTAAAAGAAACAAAATCGAAGTTTTACACAAAAATGCAGAAAAAGTGAGTTTGTGATTACAGTCATTCAGACTTTGTGGCTAATTGAGGATTAACAAGTTTTATCAGTGAGTTTGACATTCAGCAGAATAATTTTTTGAGCTCAAATCAGCTTTTGCAGTTGTTTAAGGTCACATGTCTGTTTGCATTTTTTGAACCTGGTGAGTATTTTTTCAAGCGGCTAGAAAAAGTTTATAAAAATTAGTTTTACATATTTATATTTATATTTTAAGAAAACCGTCTGTGGCTGATGTGATTTTAATATTTTTAAAGCAGAATAATTGAATGCAGACGATGATAAAAATGTGCTTTTGTGTCAAAAGGTGACAAGATTTTATATTATTTCTGTTCTCAAATGATGAAATGATTTCCTCAGGCCAAAAGCTGAAGAAAATCACCATCTGTAAAATAATTGTTTCAGATTAGATTAGTTGGTTTTTACTGTAAATAAAGAATGAATGTGAGTTGACAGAGGGTCTAGTTTGACAGAATGAAAAGATCCAGATCCTAAACACAAGACGAGACAGATCCTAAAAACTGATGCACCAGCTGGTCCAGATGTTACTGCTGGACTTGGAGGAGCTGAAGTAGGAGGGGCCTGGCAGCATCCTGTTGGAGGTCAACAACGATGACGACGGGAAGTTTGCCGGAATGTTTGAGAGACGTTCACACCAAAAGTCTGAACTGGAAAACGTGTCTGCGTCCTGTGAAAAGTGTCACCAAAATGCACTTCAAATTTCTTTTTGATCATCCAGACATGATGCTGATCAAAAGTTATCAAAAGCTTTTCTCTATGTTGAAGTGTGTGGCCCCTATGACGCCGCAATTTTGACCCTTCACCATGGAACATCAAGTCATGATAACTCCTTCATGCTTCGTCTGATTTGCTTGAAACTTGAGCTGTGTGATGAAGGCCGGCCCCTGAACACACCTGATCACAAGGGGAGGCAGTGGTGCAGACACCAGGGCCCGTATATGACTGCTTGCAGTCCTAGTTTTATTTTGGTCTTGATTTCAGTGTTTCAGAATCTGAGGTTTGAGGAACACAAACACAGCTGGTAAGATCTGGACTCTTGTGGCGTGTATAAGGAACAGGTGCTGATCCCTTCATTTCCAATTCAGATCAGATGAATTCCTTCAATTTGGGGTGGGGGAGCTTTGTCGGTAAAGAATGTAAGGGGCCGCCCGTGGACTGGCAGATGGTCAGTGAAACCAGCCCACAACAACAGACGGCGGACTTCTCCATTGAGGCCCGCTGGTCTCAGCTCAGAACCACAAAGCGGGGGGGGGGTTAGAGTCTGACCTGTAGGGAGGCGGATCTGCTTTTGTGACCTCTGGTCCAAGAAAAGCAGCTGGAGAGAAATTGTCCTCCAAACAACTCTGAAGATTTCTGTTCCAGGCACAAACCTTCAAACCTTCTTAAAACCACATTTCATTAAACACACACACACATACTGAAAGACACAAGTGTTCAGACTGTAAGTGGATTTCTTGTAGTCAAGTGTTCCTAATAAACTCACCCACCCAACTGGATTTGAAACCTCTTCCAGGTGTCAGTGACCTCAAAGGGAAAGGTCAGAGGTCACTGACACCTTCAAGCGTCAGGCGTGTGTTGCGTCGCCATTGACCCTCCCTGTTTCATTGTCAGGATGGGTGTCTGGCTGTTCAAAAGGGCAACTATTCTGACCTTTGACCTCTTCTCAGCTCACTCAGAAAGTGAGTCTGAGGGTTTGTTGAGGTCGCGGGTCAGAGGTGCTGCACAGGTGACAAAGGCATGATTTCGTTTAAAGGCTTTTGTTTGGAAACGCCGGCCACATGTTGTTGACTGTGTTTTTGTTCATTTGTTGTTTGACCCGTTGACTTCAGCCTTTATTGGACACATGTCCACACATTATCCTGGAACAGGCCACGCCCACATGTCACCTGGCTGCTGCATGGTGACAACTGGAGATGGTCTGTGGTACAGTTCTGTGGTCTGGTACCAAAGCAGAAAGATTCAGTTTGAAGAGGGAAAAGAAACAGGAAACTTTGTGAATTCCACAACCCTAAAATAAACAGAGCGAGGTCTGGATTTACCAAAATAAAAGTCCTGTTGGCTGTGATGTCATGGAAGAGGTTTAGAGAGGGGCGGAGTTTGATACAAAAGGAAGGTCTGTGCTCATTGAAGCCCCTCCCTCTCTGTGTTCCCTCCAACAGAGGCGTGAGCAGAGAGGGAGGGGGGAGGGACAGACGGAGACGGAGCGAGCAGCTGGACAGAAAACAGCAAGAAAGAGGTAAAAACTCTTCATAGTTTTATGTTGAAAAAGATGATACCAGTCTTGATCAACTGATCCGTTTCTTTATTGATGAGTGTAAATATGTTTGATCTGATCCTGAAGGTTTTTTTTTTCTGTTGTCTGAAGTTTGATTTTAAAACATACACAATAAAAATAGTTTTGCTTTTGTTTAAATTTCTCTGCCTCCTCCTGATGTTGGCTTCATGTTTAACCCTGAGAGTGGGAGGTTCCAAACGGCGGGCCGCGACTGTCGGAGGGGTCCGAGGCTAAATGTTTCAAGGTGAACAGCTCAGAAACAAAAGGTGTGTTTTAGGATTCACAGCGTGATCTCAGAACCAAGTCTCGAAAGGAGAAATGAGCGAGTGCGAACTTCTAAACTGATCCAGATCCAGACCTGCTCCGGTTTCCACTTGTTGATTGACAGCTGTCATTGAGATCAGAGGATGAGTAAAAAAAAATGTTCAGTCTCACAGTATCAGAGAGGTTAAAAAATGATCTGGAATCCACATCAGGATCCAGATCAGGACTAAAACATGACGGACTGTGAGATCATCATCAGCCAGTGAGCTAGGCTGATTAGCCAAAGCACTAATTTACTTGTTTATTAAAGTTGCTGTGTTTATTAGTACGGTGATAACTCGACCCAGCTAGCTAATGCCATGTTTTCTGCATTGTCGCATGTTGATGATGTCACTGATCATTTTGCAGGTGGTGATGGGAAACACCGACAGTCGGCACAACAGTTTAATTTCTCCTGCAAAGTCTGGCTCGCTCCAGTTCCCTTCCAGGAAACGCCAAGTTCAGTCACCTCGCACCTGGTGGCGCAACAAGAATGATGGCTGCAGGAGCAGGGGGTGGAGCTACCAACCTCACAGCACCACTGGCCAGCTGAAGGTGTCTTGGCGTCACCAGCACCCCGTGCAGGACGACGCGCAGTACGCCACGACGTCACAGATGTACGAGGCACACGGGTCACGAGGGAACCACTTTGGATTCCTGGACAGCGGTGCAGTGAGTAGTGGGATTTACTCTAATGGGACCTCGGTGGCGAGTGGAGGCAGCCCAAAGGTGCTGCTCAGCAAAGATGGCAGCATGCGGGTGGAGTTCACCAAAAACAGGATGGTCTCTGCAGAGCCACAGTGTGTACCAGAATCCTCCCTCTGGACCAGCAAGGGAAGCTCCCTGAGCTCTGAGGGCTCCTGGTACGATTCGCCATGGGGGAACGGCGGTGAGTTGGCCGACAATGTCTTCAGCTGTCGGCAGACCCCGGGGGTCAGTGCTGCCGACTCTTCCAACCGGACAGAGGACCCCACCTCTGGGAATGCCTTCTTCACATCCCAAGTCAAAGACGTCTCACCAGGTTTTAATGCCAGTTTCCTCATTCCTGCTGCTGATCTTAACTTCGGCAGCAGCTTGATGCACGGCTGCAAAATCTTCTCACTGGGACAAACTGAGGACAGCGGAATTGGGGATTCAGTGATCCTTCCACCTGATGTCAAAGACTTCAGCCTGATTCCAGGTCCTGATGTGTCACTGGCTGATGGCTACACGCTGCCCGTCTTCCAGACAACGCAGCAAAGGACCTTCTCCTCAGGGCTGGTGGACACCTACGTCCAGGAGGATGAGGGTTTAGGAGGGGGCGGGGACCAGCTCTTCTCTTTCCACACACTGCCCTGCCCCAAGGCGGAGTCTGTTGCCTCAGCAACAAGGACCAGCCGTAAGGACTTTCTGAAGAGCCGCATCAGACAGCTCAGTGATTGGACAGGCAGCCTGAGCAGGAAGAAAAGGAGGATCCAGGTGAGATGTGAAACTGTCATCAGGGTGTCCAACCTCAGAACAGGACACAGTGTTATCGTTAATAGTGTTAACAGTCATTGTTATAACTAAAATGCATGACTGTACCAGTTGTTACTGTCCTGTCACAATAGAAGCTGTTGATGTTTCAGGTGTAATGCTGTCAATTTGCCAGAAGATGGTGCTATACAGAATAAGCAATGTAACCGTAGTCCCTCATCCGCCACAGAAAGTGAGATAATTTCCATCTTTAAAACTCTAAAACACACCAATTAATGATTCAGCTGCAGTTCACCCATATGTCCAGATGGTGGTACTGTGAGGAATAGTAATCCCGTATTCTTTTATAGAGGCTTTGCAGACATGTGACCTGGCCACTTCCAGGCCACTCCCCCTGGCCATGCTACCGGTCAAGTGCAGGGCTTTCAAGATTATTCACATGAGAAACTCCTTACATACTGTGAAGTTTTGGACAAGCTTTGAGATAAATTCATCATCTCTGAACCTAATAGTGGAGCAGCTGAACATACCAGGAGTCTTTCTGGTGCTGAATTACTGTGGTACAATGAAAAAAATTGCTGTTTTTGGGTGCTTGTACACAGCAGTTGACTAGACCTGGAGCAACATTATCACTGCACGTGTATGTACATGCATTAACGTAATAAGTTAATTGAGGATTGTAAACTTGCATATTTATAATAATGTTTAGTGAAAATGTTTCTCATTCTCACGTCTTCCGTAGAAAAATGTGTAATGCTTTTGTGGTGTGTTTATTTTTGATTTCAGTATTTCTAACCCTAACCCTTTGTGATATTGTTTAAAATTAACTTTATTGAACGTGGTGTGCCGCTGTGTGTTTGTGGAGAGAAATCCAGGTCACTCTTTTTTTTCTTTTTTTTGTGGTCCCTTGGCTTCCTTAATGTTTTAGTGGCACTTTTTTTTTTTCAAAACTTACTATCTCTAACCCTAGCTATGATGTAATAGAAAAAAAGGGAGGAAAGAGGAGCTGAGGTGGCTTGTTTTCACAGCCAAAACTTGACCTGCAGCCGTGGGTGGTCCCCCTGTGACTTCACGTGCAAAGCCTTTATAGGGTGAGCGAACCTGATGGCGCTACACATGAAAAACACTGGTTGCTTGAAATAAACCAGAATAAAGTCGATTTCAGAGTGCGTTGGTTCACCTTTTTTATTGTTTATGTTTCTGCGACCACAACCTGGACCGGAGCCTGTGTGGACATTTAACCGATCTTATTCACATTTTTAAGTGTAAAGTCTGTTAAGTCGTCATTGTTTCTGAGATCTCGCTCCACACGGACGAGCGGTTCTGATGATAGAGATGATAAACTTCCTGCCTGGTTTTGCCTCAGGAACCATGGAGCTCTGATGCCGGCACCAGTTTCCTCACCGGACTCTACTCTGGGCTGGATGGATGCGGAACTCTGTGGGCCTCTGATCTCCTCCACTTCCAGAACCAGGTACCTCTCTGCAGCTCTTCCAGAACCCTCAGTCCGACCAGCGATGCCCAGCGGCAGAACATCTACCAGAACTTCATGCAGGAGCTGGTGATGGGCGGCAGCAGCTTTGCTGAGCGGACGGACCCGTCAGAGGAGGATGGTGAGGAAGAAGAGGAGGTGGAGGAGGAGCCACATGCGGTTTTTGAGAAGGAGCACGATGCGGTGCGGCGAGCCGGCTGGCTCTCTTTCAAAGCTCTCATCACCATCGGCAAAGACAGGAAGGTGGAGTTGGTTGCTTGCCGCAGGTGGAGTCGCCACTGGGTCACACTGAAAGGTACAAGACAAGGACCGGCTACCACCAAATTACTGAAAAAAAATATTGGTGCAACTCATTTCCTGTCCATTTCAAAATAAAATGTTCCTTCTTCAAAAGAAATAATAATAATAATAATGATAATACAAAAAATAAATAGCTAAATTGTTTTTGTTCCACATCTTGTGTTTTTGTTCTGTTGTTTGACTTTGTAAAATACCGTTTGTCCACTTTAATATTTCTCAGTTTGTTTTTAGTTTGAGACCGATGAACTGATCCAGAAATGTTTTTTCAGGTTGCACGCTGCTGTTTTATGAGACGTACGGGAAAAGCAGTGGCGAGCACAAGCTTTTGCCTCGTTACATCCTGCTGGCCGACGACAGCATCATCCAGGCCTTCCCCGAACACCCCAAGAAGGAAAACGTCTTCTGCCTGAGCAACGCGTACGGAGACGTCTACCTGTTCCAGGTCAGATACCATCGGCCCTGACGACTCTCTGATCGTCACCTTTGTGTTCCGTTGTCTTTATCGAAGTCTTTGTTTTCAGACTCTGTTGCCATGGCAACCCAAAAACTCTCCAAGTCAAATGTTGAACTGATGAATGTGACGTGCTGTTTGTCTAAAAGTCCAAAATGTTAAACAAATAAATAAATCTGTTCACATGCAATTAAAAAACAGAGAAAATAATCAAAATTCCCATCCTGGGAATGTTGATTCTAAACGTCATAAATGACGTCAGAGGAGCTCACAGGGCTGTGAATCCAGAAACCCAAACCTAAGTCCACCTGTTGTTACTCTGATTCTGGTTCAGGCCGGCAGCCAGACGGACCTGGAGAACTGGGTGACGGCGGTCCACTCGGCCAGCGCCTCACGGCTGGCCAGACGTCACAGGAGAGATGACACGCTGCGTCTCCTCGGTGACCGGAGCCGCTTGCTGCTGCACCAGATTGACCTGGACGCCAAGATGAAGAAGATGGCGGAGCTGCAGCTGTCCGTCATCACAGAGCAGAAGAAGAGGCGAGCTGTGGAGAATCAGGTGACTGACAGCTGCAGGTCGTTAAATCACATCCTGGCCGTCACGACGACAAACGTTCTGAGATGTTTCATCAGCTGCAAGGCTCTTCATGCTGGGGTCAAAGGTCTCTTTGTCAGGCACCTATGGCACCGAAGTGGGAGGAGCTAATTTGTTGATTGGGTGACTTTGATTCCACAAACTGTCAACAGACAACAGTCAATCTTAGAATGAGTAATTAAAATAAATAAACAATAAATAAAAAACTATTTTGCAATAAAAAGCAGCAGAAATGATCAAATTTCCCCACACATCTCAAACTGTTGAAGGAAAAATGTAGTTCTGAAAAATATTGATTTTTTTTTTTATTATTATTATTATTTAAAAGCTTTTTGCAACAAAAGGTATACATTTCTATGGATTTTTGGGGCGAGTTTGATAATTTCGTAAATCAGTGATTTTGAGAATACACAGTCAGTCTGATCCCGTCAGGTCTCAGAAGCTAAGCAGTGTGGGGCCTGGTTAGTACTTGGATAGGAGACCTCTTCGGAACACCGGGGGCTGTGTGTGTTTGTCCAGGTAAAACTGGAAGGGCATCCGGCGTAAAACTTGCCAAATACCAATGCAGATCTAGCTGTATCTGCTGTGGTGACCCCAAACAAACGGGAGCAGCCGAATGGATGACAACAACAACAACTACTACTGATTTTGAGAATAAATTAGTAAAGTTGTGTTACAACTTGTGACTCTTAAATCTTTATCTTTCTGAAACATTCATCGGGAAGTGACATCTTGAGTAAAATGTGTGGGCGGAGCTTCGGCACAGTCTTGTCCTCACGTCAGTAACCTTCAGTGTTTGTGATTCAGATCCAGCAGTGGGAACAGAACCTGGAGAAACTGAACCTGGATCTGTTCCAGGTGCGCTGTTACCTCTCCAGCCTGCAGGGCAGCGAACTTCCCAACCCCAAAAGCCTCTTGGCAGTGGCCAGCAGACCCTCCAAGAGCATGCTGGGACGCCTGGGGGTCTTCTCCGTGTCCTCTTTCCACGCTCTGGTAAGAACCAGAACCGTAGAGTCTGACTACAAATACGCGTAATGATTAC
Organism: Thalassophryne amazonica; assembly: GCF_902500255.1. Lineage (NCBI taxonomy): Eukaryota > Metazoa > Chordata > Actinopteri > Batrachoidiformes > Batrachoididae > Thalassophryne > Thalassophryne amazonica. Next base: position 39,632,421 of record NC_047123.1, on the reverse strand, counting down.
ATTTAATCAAAGCTGAATCTGCTCGTCAGGTGTGCAGTCGAGACGAGGCGATGCTGCGGCGGCGAGGCTGCTCTCTGTCAGGGGGGTATCGCAGTCGGCGTGGCCTGCCATCCTCTTTGAAGGTTCTCCGCAAACCATGTAGACGCAGCTCGGACAACAAACTCACTCAGGTGACTTTCCTACTCAGAGACACAGAATTTTTATTATTGTGCCGTAAACTGTGGATAACTGTTCAACCCAAATCCATGATGTGAGAACACTTCTGACCTTCAAAAACAGCAAACTGAGGGCAAGATGTCTGTGGTTTTGATGATGATTTTGACTGATGATGATGATGATGCGTTTGCTGTCTGTGATTTTGACGATGGTGATGATGATGCGTTTGCTGTCTGTGGTTTTGACGATGGTGATGATGATGCGTTTGCTGTCTGTGGTTTTGACGATGGTGATGATGATGCGTTTGCTGTCTGTGGTTTTGACGATGGTGATGATGATGATGCGTTTGCTGTCTGTGGTTTTGACGGTGATGATGATGATGATGCGTTTGCTGTCTGTGGTTTTGACGGTGATGATGATGATGATGCGTTTGCTGTCTGTGGTTTTGACGGTGATGATGATGATGATGCGTTTGCTGTCTGTGGTTTTGACGGTGATGATGATGATGATGATGATGATGATGCGTTTGCTGTCTGTGATTTTGACCGTGATGATGTGTTCTTTGTCTGTGGTTTTGACGATGATGATGATGATGCGTTTGCTGTCTGCGGTTTTGACGTTGATGATGATGATGATGCGTTTGCTGTCTGCGGTTTTGACGGTGATGATGATGATGATGCGTTTGCTGTCTGTGGTTTTGACGGTGATGATGATGATGATGCGTTTGCTGTCTGCGGTTTTGACGGTGATGATGATGATGATGCGTTTGCTGTCTGTGGTTTTGACTGTGATGATGATGCGTTTGCTGTCAGTGGTTTTAACCGTGATGATGTGTTCTTTGTCTGTGGTTTGACGACGACGGTGATGATGCGTTTGCTGTCTGTGGTTTTGACTGGTGGTGATGGATTCACTGTCTGAGTTTGACTATGATGATGCATTCACCTTCTATGATTTTAATGATGATGTGTTCACTGTGATTTTAATGATGATGATGATGCGTTTGCTGTCTGTGGTTTTGACTGTGATGATGATGATGATGTGTTTGCTGTCAGTGGTTTTAACCGTGATGATGTGTTCTTTGTCTGTGGTTTGATGATGACGGTGATGATGCGTTTGCTGTCTGTGGTTTTGACTGGTGGTGATGGATTCACTGTCTGAGTTTGACTATGATGATGCATTCACCTTCTATGATTTTAATGATGATGTGTTCACTGTGATTTTAATGATGATGATGATGCGTTTGCTGTCTGTGGTTTTGACTGTGATGATGATGATGATGTGTTTGCTGTCAGTGGTTTTAACCGTGATGATGTGTTCTTTGTCTGTGGTTTGATGATGACGGTGATGATGCGTTTGCTGTCTGTGGTTTTGACTGGTGGTGATGTGTTCTTTGTCTGTGGTTTGACGACAACGGTGATGATGCGTTTGCTGTCTGTGGTTTTGACTGGTGATGATGTGTTCTTTGTCTGTGGTTTGACGACGACGGTGATGATGCGTTTGCTGTCTGTGGTTTTGACTGGTGATGATGTGTTCTTTGTCTGTGGTTTGACGACGACGGTGATGATGCGTTTGCTGTCTGTGGTTTTGACTGGTGATGATGTGTTCTTTGTCTGTGGTTTGACGACGACGGTGATGATGCGTTTGCTGTCTGTGGTTTTGACTGGTGATGATGTGTTCTTTGTCTGTGGTTTGACGACGACGGTGATGATGCGTTTGCTGTCTGTGGTTTTGACTGGTGGTGATGGATTCACTGTCTGAGTTTGACTATGATGATGCATTCACCTTCTATGATTTTAATGATGATGTGTTCACTGTGATTTTAATGATGATGATGATGCGTTTGCTGTCTGTGATTTTGACTGTGATGATGATGATGCGTTTGCTGTCTGTGGTTTTGACTGTGATGATGATGATGATGCGTTTGCTGTCTGTGGTTTTGACTGTGATGATGATGATGATGCGTATGCTGTCAGTGGTTTTAACCGTGATGATGTGTTCTTTGTCTGTGGTTTGATGATGACGGTGATGATGCGTTTGCTGTCTGTGGTTTTAATGATGATGTGTTCACTGTGATTTTAATGATGATGCATTCACTGTCTGTGGTTTTGACTGGTGGTGATGGATTCACTGTCTGAGTTTGACTATGATGATGCGTTCGCTGTCTGTGGTTTTGATGATGATGATGTGTTCACTCTCTGTGATTTTAATGATGATGTGTTCACTGTGATTTTAATGATGATGCATTCACTGTCTGTGGTTTTGACTGGTGGTGATGGATTCACTGTCTGAGTTTGACTATGATGATGCGTTCGCTGTCTGTGGTTTTGATGATGATGATGTGTTCACTCTGTGATTTTAATGATGATGTGTTCACTGTGATTTTAATGATGATGCATTCACTGTCTGTGGTTTTGATGATGAGTTCCTTGACAGTGATTTTGACTGTGATGATGATGATGCGTTTGCTGTCTCTGTGGTGGTCGTTAGTCAGATTATTACTCTGATGCACCAACCTGTAATTTTACTGTGGTTAACCCCCCCCATTTCGTCTGGTCTGTTAACGCTTCTTTATCTACCAGGTGGGCATTAGATAGTTGAGGTGGACAGCTGATTGGCAGGAAGTAAAAAGGTCATGGAGCCTTTAATTCTCCCAGAATTTAATCCCCCCCACCTCCTGCTGTCACATGACCTTTTCTCATGTTGTTTTTCTCTTTTTGGCTCTTTTTTTCCTCCTCTCATCATGATGTGTTGTTTCTTCTTCTCATTTTCTTTCTTATCCACTTCCCCCCTTTCCCCGTTTTATTCCCTTTCTTAATATCCTTCTTATTTATTAATTTCCTTCCCTCACTTCTTCACTTCTACTCCTCTTGTTTCCTTCTTTCCTTTCTTCTTTCTGTCGATTCTGGCTCCTCAGGTCTGATCCAGACCTGGATGTGACCACATCCTTAGCTCTTGGCTGAATTTCTTTCCTTAGGCATTCCTTTGCTCTCTTATTTCCTCTCCTTCCTTCTTCCCTCCTGTCCCCCGTCCAGCTGGTGATGTGTTTAAGTGCTGAAGTTGGACTCATTTCTTTCGTCTTTTAAATATCCCACATTCCACATTGTTATCGTCATCATTATTATTTGGTTGTTGATGTTTTCTATCGTCTAGTGATCACATCTTCAACTAGCCCTAAGCACTGACTGAGATCTGTGGACCCACTTTTTGTCTTCCTTTGTACTTCATACATTTATCTCACATTTTTAGTTTTTTTTTTCCACCTGTTTGTCATCTTTGTGTTAAACAACTTAATTTATTTCTGGGATCAATAAAATCATTGCTCTCCAGAAAAAGAAGAGTCCAAACAGTAGGACGCGGTGCCATTTGTAGGTCAAACGTTTGTACTGAATGTGCAATTCTAAGTTTTTTTTTTTTGTCAGTGGAACAAAGTCCCCAACTTACAGAATGTCTCTGAGTTTTAAGGTGTCCACAACAAATGAAGCAAATAAATAAACAAACAGACAGTGACCAGGCCGACCGGTCTGACCTCAGTGAGGAGATGATGAAGGTGACAGTCTGAGTGACCCTAAACTGGACGTGTTGGCCTGCAGTGTGAGGCATTGTGGGTAAGGCAATGGTGCCCAGAACAGCAGCTACAAACGTCATTGGGGACGTGTGGGAGGTCTGAAGACAATGGAACACAGGTGTGGCCGTGATGATGTGTTCAGGGAACCTCAGAGGATGAAATGATGCACGTACATGTAAAACTGTGGCTTCATGCAGGAAAAAAAAACTGAGAATTATTCAAAGTCAGGTCAGTCAGTGAACGCATCGTCATGACAGAATCACATTTTTAACTCTGAACTTTTCTCTGAGGTTGTTCAGGTGTGCGGTGGCGAGCCGTCAGCTGTCAGCATTTTCACCGTGAGTGTCTGCCGACAAGACGACATCCCGGATTTTGGTGAGAATTTGACTCCGCCCTCTGTTTTGCATGTCAACGTCACTCTGAATTAAATTTCAGGTTTTTTGGGAGATCAAATCAGACAAGTTAAAAAAAAATCTTTTCAAGATACTTTTGTTAAATTTGACCTTTGACCTCAGCAAAAGTAACACTCACCATTGGTATGATAAGTGACAGGCTTCTTTTTGGGGTCATTTTCAGGTCAGTTTGAGGTCGTGTTCTGACCACAAAGAGCACAACCATGCAAGCTGAGAGGTGAATGGACATTTCTGTCAGAACTGTTGGTCTTTTGTTTTTGTCTAAATTCTGGCCAGAAATGGAACTTTATCAATTTTATGGTCAAGATGAAATTTAAAGAGCAAAGATGGAGGGTCTTTGTGTTTTTAGTCTGTATGTTGACGGTTTCAGATATGGAGCTGCAGATGCTGAGAATCTGCCTCTAATCCAGAACCTGACCTTCTGGCATAGCGCCCCCAAGTGTTTTTTAACCTCCTGCTGTTTTCTGACTGCAGGTTTTACAGTGACGGGTCACGTGGACCAACGGGGAAAAAGTCACGTGTTTGTCAGCGAGGTCGACCCGCTCGGACCATCAGCCAGCAAAGGTAAAAAAAAAAAAAAGAAAAGAAAATCTGTGAAATGTAGCTCAGTCAAATTAACCCCGCCCTCTGTGTTCGCCGCCCCCACCAGGTCTCAGAGCTGGAGACCAGGTTCTGGCGGTAAACGGAGTCACTGTTTCCGGACTGGACCTGGACCTCCTTCAGAATCTCTTCAGTCTTCAGGAGCTCCAGCTGCTGCTGACCAGAGATGAATCTGATCCACAGGAACTGGATCCTGGTGAGCTCAGCCTGCCGCTGGCACCGGCTCACCTCCTCCCAGCATGCACTGCAGGTACAAATATGTTTTTGCCTTTGAAGTTTACAAAATTAAATATATGTATAAAACAAAAAACAACAACAAAAAAAATCAGCATGTGATGTCATATCCTGTTGTGTGTCTTCTGTTGAATTTTGAGTAATTGTTTTTCCAGCACAAAAAGAGACTTTTATTGTGAAGGCTAGTTGGCCCCAGGGGATTCTGGGAATACACACAAACTTTTTTCTGTGTTTGTCAAATTATTACAGAAAACCTGCTATTACAAAAGTAAATTTAACTGTGGGGGGTGAAAGGTCATAGGTCACAGTTTAGTATCATCGGAGCTGGAGGAATTTCTGATTTTGTGATTTCTGATTATTTTTTAAAAATCTCTGATTTATGTTCATCTGTTTGATGTTTCAGCGAGAATGCAAGCAGATGACGAACCCTCCAGACCGGTGAGGTCATTACAACACACATTCCCAGAATGCACTGCTTCACTTTATCCACAGTGATTCATGTTGTTTTCAGCCTTTTTAAATCATTGTTGTCATCAAAATGCATTAAAATAAAATTATCATAGTAAAGAACACAAAATCTTCAAAAAGTATAATGAACAAAACATTGAATAACAGATGTACTCTAATTCTGAAGTCCAAAATAAAATAAGTAAATAAGATATTAAATCATAAATTCTATAAAATCCATATATTTTACATTTTATATAAAATACACACAACTATTATTAAATGTGAATCATAAAAATAGTATTTGTAATAAAATGAACAAAGTCAATAATCTGATAAAATAATAACAAATGCAGATTGATTGATTTCTTTGACACTCTGCACCGCTGAGGGTTAGAACCAACAACATGCCGTCCTGCCTGAGCGCCGATAGCCACCAAACCAATCATAAAGATAATAAAAAGGAGAAAAAAATCTTTCAGTGATTTAAGGTTCCAAAAGTCTTCAAGATTATTAGAAATTATTTCATTTTTTTCTGTAATTTAAACTATAGATTTCATTAGTTTAAAGATTTTTATTTTGTCCTGTAAAAAGACATGAAATGTGTCTTTTCCACAGGTTCAAGCGCTGCTTTATTTCCCAGAAGCCTCTGGTGCTTCCTGTGATCCTGTAGAGGCAGATAATCCCACCTCTAATCCCAGAGCGCACTCTGTGTGTTTTTGGATTAATGGCGTCGTCAGAAAAAGTGCAGGATGTTGTTTCTGAGGAGTTCCTCCGGCGTCGCCCCCTTCATGCGACCTCTGATCCTGAGGGTGGGTGTTCTGTGCTGCGTCCTGCCTCCAGATGAGGAGGGGGAGGGGCCTCAGGAGGAGGCGCTGGCCGGCCTCGGCCTGGCGGAGTGTGCTGCGGAGGCGGCGGCCTTCTATCCGTGCTGCAGACGTCCTGCTGACGGATTCGTGCTGCTGGTAAAAACACGGCCCGGCTCCAGACTGAGTAGCTGCTGCAGAACACACCTTTAGGGGGCGCTGCAGTGCTTCCTGCTTAGCTCCTACGTGGGTGGTCATTGGTTCCGAACTTTGACATAAAGTTTTTTTAAAACTGAACATAACGAATCTAAAAGACTAAATGAATAAAAAGCTTCAGTGATGATGAAGCTTTTGTCATGTCAGTGAGACCGAACGACCAATCAGAGCGCCCCTACAACCCCGATTAATTACTCTTTTCTTCATATCTTTGACATTTTTTTACAGAGGAAGTGTTTTAATATTGGATTTGATTGTTTTGGGTCGTTGATGCTGATTTTGTTTCTTTTCCTGTTATTTTGGATCTGTGACCTTTGACCTGTCCTCTGGCCATTCTTCCTCAGGAAACGGACCACCTCTCCTCACTGAGCGACACCTTCCCAGAAGGCCGAGCGGCAGACAATTGTCCACGGAAGCCATGTCGTCAACAGGCCGTAAGCCCCTCCCACCTGAGCGTCTGCCAACGTCTTCGAAAAGTCATCGAGGAGCTCGTAGATACGGAGAAATCCTACGTCAAGGTCTGAAATACTGCAGTACTTCTGCTGCTCCATCTGAAAGTACTTGTTAGTCCTGTTTCTGCTACTATACATAGTACTGCTACGAGAAACACCTTTACTGCTTTTCTCCACTTTTAATACTAGTGGGACTGTTACTTCTACTTTGAGAGTAGGTTCTGGTACTACCAGTACTGAGGTAGTCCTCATGTGTAACTGTTCCAGGACCTGCTGTGCCTGTTTGACGTCTATCTGACGCCGCTGCAGACGGAGACGTTCCTCAGTAAGGACGAGGTGCGTTTATGTCATTATGGCTGAGTTATAAAGTCCTGAATCTTGTAGCAGCTGTGACCCCAAACGCTGCGTCTCACCGCCAGATGGAGGCGCTGTTCGGCAGTTTGCCTGATATGTTGGAGTTCCAGAGAGTTTTTGTCCAGACGCTGGAGGAGACAATCGCTTTCTGTCCAAACTTCAGCTGTCTAGAGACGCCTGAAGAGTTCAAGGTTCCAACATTCCCTCTGCTTCCTGTTTATATCTGCACCCGAAGAAACATCCACTATTCGCTGTTTCATCTTTTTCTTCTGTGACTGTTATTTTGAACTAAGTCGACATTCTGACTTTAGGTTGGTTGGAAATGTGAAACATGTGAAGTTGGATGTTTGAGTTCTGGTGTATGTAAAATTCTGCCCTCAGCTTCTCTCTCAGTGTATTTTTTTAATGCTCTGAAACTGATTTAAATTTTTGTGTTAGATTTTAAGCTGGTTTAAGGTCCATTTTAAGCACTTGTGTCTGGACTCTCAGAAGGTTCTGGTCTCTCTGGGAGGATCGTTTCTGTATTACGCCGACCACTTCAAGCTGTACAGCGGCTTCTGTGCCAACCACACCAAAGTCCAGAAGGTTCTGGAGCGAGGTCAGCGTCCACATGGACCTCTCTGCTTCTTCTTCTGGTTTTCTTTTGTCCACACTCACAATGATGTTCATCTGTCTCATGGTTCCTGCAGCAAAGACGGATGTAGCTTTCAAACAGTTCCTGGAGAATCGGAACCCGAACAAGCAGCACTCGTCCACGCTGGAGTCCTACCTGATCAAACCGGTCCAGAGAGTTCTGAAGTACCCACTACTGCTCAAAGAACTGGTCTCTCTAACTGATCCTGACAGCCCTGAACACACACACCTGACAGGTGCGTATTCAAGCCCCGCCCCCATTCCCACCCTGCTCTATATCACTATTTTTTTCCCCTTTCTGAAAACACAAAACTCTGAATCTTTCTTCTAGTGACACCTAGTGCATCATGTGTTGTTGAGGTTCCTGGTCCACAGACGGTGAACTGTCTTCGTTTTAGTGACTGAAGTGGTCCCACGGGTCAGATTTGAATTGATTTCAGTTTTAGTTCATGTATTGAGCAGCTTTCAGCAAACTCCTTCCCGCTAATACTAAGTATTTGCATGCAGACATATTTGACTCGTGAAGACACACAAACCCAGCTGTTACCTCACATCTTAGCCACGATGACATTAGAAAGTTACAGCGCAGAAGACAAGGAGCTGGAAATACTGATTATTTTACTGGAAATACTGACTTGGACCCGCAGAGGGTCGCGTGACCCCTCACATCAGTGACACATCAGCTCACCACTCGCTCACGAGAAGTGAACGTGTCAACAGAATGACACCACGTCAACAATGAACCTCAACTGAAATGCAGCGTTTATCGCAAACTTCATTATATTCTGTGACCTTTAAAAAATGGAGGTGGTTACACTCCCTTCAGAGACGTGGTCCAGGATTCTCCCCAGACATTTTTAGTATAGCGGTGCTGTTGGGAACTATCACCGCGCGCAACACTTCCACTCGGCGTATCTGACCTCATGTCCTGAAGCTTTTAGTTCTGTTTCTGGTCTGATTCTGTGCTGAATTGTTGATTAGTTACATTAATCTAAAATGTTTGTGTTTTGTTGACACACTGTATGTAACAAATGTTAAATAAACTTTTTTGAAAGAAAAAAGTAATGTGCAGAAAGATTCCAGACTTTTTTACACTTTCCCCTGCAGTTTTCAACTTGAAAAATTTGAATCACCAGCCTGGGGTCCTTCACTCACTTCAGAGTGTGAAAACCTCAGCTTGTCCATGTGGTTCAGATTGTGACACCCCTCTATACTGTTAAAAAGTAGAAAAACAAACGGTCCAGCTTTCCTCCACGAGGCAGCAGGTGGAAAACGTCTTATTACTCTGCGTTGTATTCTGCATCTGTCAGCATTTCTCAGCGTGTGATGCTCATTTTAGGAAAAGCAGAAACATCAGGCTGACACAGTGAAGAAACGAACACTGCTTCATCCATTAACGAAGCTTGTGAGCTTTCATTCGAAACTAAAGGTTCGGATTCACAGAGGCTTCACAGAGAGACAGGGGGTGACACACTTCACCCCAAAACTCTTAATTTTGTCAGAGTCTGTTGGATTTTGGATTCTAACGTGTGGTGACGCTGCTGTTTGTGTCGCTGGACACTGTTTTAGTCTCGCCGTGCGCGTGCACATGGAGAGTCTTCATGACGCGGTCTTTACAGGCTGGACACGCGGATGGATTTTTTTTTTTTTTTTTTTTTTTTACATTGGGAAAAAGTTGGAATACGTTATTTTCAGGAGAAAATGGACTTTCTATCTAACCGTGAGAGAACTTGGTGAGGAGCGTGGGGACTCCTTTGGTGGAGCAGACCGTGGAGATCACACGTGGATGACTGTTCTTCTCAGTGGAGCTGGTAGGGTTTATTTTAATTTTAATTTGTCTGTCTTGACGTGTTCTGTAACGGAACAGCGCGCTCCGCAGTGTGCATATGCGCACTTAGTTTTTGCACAGTGGAAAGCAGCTCCTTTTACCGTGACTGCATCAAAATGAACAGTTCTCACTTAAAAAACGAGTCATCATAACACCACAGCACACTTATGGAAACTTTGTAATTAATCTGACAACTAAAGACATGGATGACCTCTAATTTCCTGCTTTTAAACTCAGATAAAACTGAAGTTATTGTACTTTGCCCCACAAATCTTAGAAACATGGTGTCTAACCAGATCCTTACTCTGGATGGCATTACCCTGACCTCTAGTAATACTGTGAGAAATCTTGGAGTCATTTTTGATCAGGATATGTCATTCAAAGCGCATATTAAACAAATATGTAGGACTGCTTTTTTGCATTTACGCAATATCTCTAAAATCAGAAAGGTCTTGTCTCAGAGTGATGCTGAAAAACTAATTCATGCATTTATTTCCTCTAGGCTGGACTATTGTAATTCATTATTATCAGGTTGTCCTAAAAGTTCCCTAAAAAGCCTTCAGTTAATTCAAAATGCTGCAGCTAGAGTACTGACGGGGACTAGAAGGAGAGAGCATATCTCACCCATATTGGCCTCTCTTCATTGGCTTCCTGTTAATTCTAGAATAGAATTTAAAATTCTTCTTCTTACTTATAAGGTTTTGAATAATCAGGTCCCATCTTATCTTAGGGACCTCGTAGTACCATATCACCCCAATAGAGCGCTTCGCTCTCAGACTGCAGGCTTACTTGTAGTTCCTAGGGTTTGTAAGAGTAGAATGGGAGGCAGAGCCTTCAGCTTTCAGGCTCCTCTCCTGTGGAACCAGCTCCCAATTCAGATCAGGGAGACAGACACCCTCTCTACTTTTAAGATTAGGCTTAAAACTTTCCTTTTTGCTAAAGCTTATAGTTAGGGCTGGATCAGGTGACCCTGAACCATCCCTTAGTTATGCTGCTATAGACGTAGACTGCTGGGGGGTTCCCATGATGCACTGTTTCTTTCTCTTTTGCTCTGTATGCACCACTCTGCATTTAATCATTAGTGATCGATCTCTGCTCCCCTCCACAGCATGTCTTTTTCCTGGTTCTCTCCCTCAGCCCCAACCAGTCCCAGCAGAAGACTGCCCCTCCCTGAGCCCGGTTCTGCTGGAGGTTTCTTCCTGTTAAAAGGGAGTTTTTCCTTCCCACTGTAGCCAAGTGCTTGCTCACAGGGGGTCGTTTTGACTGTTGGGGTTTTACATAATTATTGTATGGCCTTGCCTTACAATATAAAGCGCCTTGGGGCAACTGTTTGTTGTGATTTGGCGCTATATAAAAAAAATTGATTGATTGATTGATTGAATCTGTGGTTCCGATTTTAACATTAGCAGCATTCAAGTGCGCGTTGAAACGTTTTCATCTAAGAAAAGGAGAAAATGAGATGACACTACACTATAGCGGCGCTAGATGGCAGTATGATGGAGTGGCGGTGTTCCCTTGTCTGGGGAGAACCCTGTGTTCTTTGTGATGTCACTGACCTCACAAGCTCAGATTAACTGCAGGTTGCTGTGCGATCTGATGGACCAAAAACAAGCTTGTTGATGTTTGTCATCAGTCTTGTTGTGATTATTTGTGCAAACATGCTTCCAGCGTACATTTGTGACATCACACATTTGTGTTTGATGATGAGGCAAACCTCTGGCCCCGCCCATTTCTTCTTGTCATTTCCTGTGCATTGTGACACTAATGGGTTTGTCCACATAGGGGCGCTGCGAGCCATGGAGCAGGTTGCCAGCCACATTAACGAGATGCAGAAGATCTATGAGGATTATGGCTCCGTGTTTGAGCAGCTGGCTGCAGAGCACAGTGACCCCGACAAACAGGTGAGACCGCCGCCGCACATGCTCTTCCAAACGAGTCACTGTGAACAGATCCTCTGCAAAGGTCACAGCCACAGAACCAAACAAAGCTGTTGGATTTGGGTCAGAGATTGTTTGGAAATCTTCCTGCACCACAGACGAATATACCAACACTAAGGGTGTTTTTAATGGAGTCTTTGTCCGCCATCTTGCGATGGTCAAGCAACTGGAAGGTCAGTTGGCATTACTTTGTTTTCACTGACTCTTTAAACTAATAGAATGATTTGATCAGTGATGTGACATCATTTGTTTTGATGTTTGGCTGAATCATTTTTTTTTTTATTCCTGTTTTAACCTCTGGCATCATTAATGCACATACACAAAGTCTGAACAAGGCAGTCTTTTTAGTTCTTAACTATTATTTACCTACATAAGATGGTGGCTGCTAAATAGCAGTTTACTGTAGTTCTGTGGTCCAGATCCAGACCAAGTCCTTTTTTTTGTTGTTTTTTTTAAATCTTACCTTGTTTTGCCCCCCATGATGCACCTGTGCTCCAGTTAGGAGAACAGACAAAGATCCCTTTGTGACAGTTATTTCATTGTGATGTCATCAGGTGTCCGAGATCTCCATGGGGGAGTTTCTGGTCCATTCCTCAGTGGCTTGGTTGAACCCATTACCCTGCATGGGACGCCTGAGGGAGGAACCGGAGCTGACTCTGTTTGGTGGGATCAGACATAAAACACATTTACATGTATACACCAGATTAAAGAGCCATTTTTCTCACGGCTCAAACCCAAAGCTTCGGCTTTCATGTTGCGTGAAGTCAGAGTGACTCATAGTAACGTCTGTTGTTGTTCTCAGTGTTCAAGCGGGCCATCGTTCTGGTTTACCGTGAAACGAGCAAGCTGAAGAAGAGGATGGTGAGTCTGCATCTGAAGGAAGCCAGAAAACCCAGTGTTATAAACTGGCCCGAAGGGCTTTCTGCCCCGTATTATAAACCAGCCCGAAGGGCTTTCTGCCCCCTGTTATATACCGGTTCGAAGGGCTTTCTGCCCCGTGTTATAAACCGGCCCGAAGGGCTTTCTGCCCTGTGTTATAAACTGGCCCGAAGGGCTTTCTGCCCCCTGTTATAAACCGGCCCGAAGGCCTTTCTGCCCCCTGTTATAAACCGGCCCGAAGGCCTTTCTGCACCCTGTTATAAACCGGCTCGAAGGGCTTTCTGCCCCGTGTTATAAACCGGCCCAAAGGCCTTTCTGCCCCCTGTTATAAACCGGCTCGAAGGGCTTTCTGCCCCCTGTTATAAACCGGCTCGAAGGGCTTTCTGCCCCCTGTTATAAACCGGCCCGAAGGGCTCTCTGCCCCCTGTTATAAACCGGCCCGAAGGGCTTTCTGCCCCCTGTTATAAACCGGTTCGAAGAGCTTTCTGCCCCCTGTTATAAACCGGTTCGAAGGGCTTTCTGCCCCGTGTTATAAACCGGCTCGAAGGGCTTTCTGCCCTCTGTTATAAACCGGCCCGAAGGGCTTTCTGCCCCGTGTTATAAACCGGCTCGAAGGGCTTTCTGCCCTCTGTTATAAACCGGCCCGAAGGGCTTTCTGCCCCCTGTTATAAACCGGCTCGAAGGGCTTTCTGCCCCCTGTTATAAACTGGCTCGAAGGGCTTTCTGCCCCCTGTTATAAACCGGCTCGAAGGGCTTTCTGCCCCCTGTTATAAACCGGTTCGAAGGGCTTTCTGCCCCCTGTTATAAACCGGCTCGAAGGGCTTTCTGCCCTTTGTTATAAACCGGCCCGAAGGGCTTTCTGCCCCCTGTTATAAACCGGCTCGAAGGGCTTTCTGCCCCCTGTTATAAACCGGCTCGAAGGGCTTTCTGCCCCCTGTTATAAACCGGCTCGAAGGGCTTTCTGCCCCCTGTTATAAACCGGCTCGAAGGGCTTTCTGCCCCCTGTTATAAACCGGCTCGAAGGGCTTTCTGCCCCCTGTTATAAACCGGCTCGAAGGGCTTTCTGCCCCCTGTTATAAACCGGCTCGAAGGGCTTTCTGCCCCCTGTTATAAACCGGCTCGAAGGGCTTTCTGCCCCCTGTTATAAACCGACCCGAAGGGCTTTCTGCCCCCTGTTATAAACCGGCCCGAAGGGCTTTCTGCCCCCTGTTATAAACCGGCTCGAAGGGCTTTCTGCCCCCTGTTATAAACCGGCTCGAAGGGCTTTCTGCCCCAGGTTATAAATCGATTCGAAGGGCTTTCTGCCCCAGGTTATAAATCGATTCGAAGGGCTTTCTGCCCCCTGTTATAAACCGACCCGAAGGGCTTTCTGCCCCCTGTTATAAACCGACCCGAAGGGCTTTCTGCCCCCTGTTATAAACCGGCTCGAAGGGCTTTCTGCCCCCTGTTATAAACCGGCTCGAAGGGCTTTCTGCCCCCTGTTATAAATCGATTCGAAGGGCTTTCTGCCCCCTGTTATAAACCGGCTCGAAGGGCTTTCTGCCCCCTGTTATAAATCGATTCGAAGGGCTTTCTGCCCCCTGTTATAAACCGGCTCGAAGGGCTTTCTGCCCCCTGTTATAAATCGATTCGAAGGGCTTTCTGCCCCAGGTTATAAACCGGCTCGAAGGGCTTTCTGCCCCAGGTTATAAACTGGGGGGGTGTAATTAATCTGTCTCTGCAGACTATTTTATTACTATTGTGGGTTCTTTTCCAGACCGGGTCTCGCTCCACTGATCTAGACCCCTTCAGGTTCTGCTGGTTAATTCCAGTTTCGGCAGTGCAGGTCAGATCGGTCACCATCACAGGTCAGTGCAAAAAAAAAAAAAAAAAAGTTGAGCCTTGTCAACTATTATAATCCAGATTTATCTGTTAAGTTGTGAAAACCAGTTGAATTTGGACCAGCAGGGGGCACTCTGCTGCAGTTGATTGATGGTGATAATTTATTTTAATTTTCAGGCTCAGAGGATCCATGTGTGTGGGAGCTGGTCCACAGCAGGTCAAAGGTCGAGGGACGACCGGAGACGGTATTCCAGCTGTGCAGCAGGTAAAGACTGAATTACAGCTTCAATATGAGTTTCAGGTGATTCATAAACACACGATGTTGCAGAATGTTTCAACATTAATCTCACTGTAGATTCAGGCTCCGCCTCCATCCTTTGGTTTGAACTTTAATCCACAAATATCAAATAAATTTGCAAAGAATTAAACAAAATACTGAAGCCCTAAAACATGAAAATTTGCTTTTCCAGGTCTGGTTTCTGGTTTTTAATTTCAGAAGTCGTAATATATCAAAATAAAATCAGAAATCAAATTAAAGTGACCTTTAACATTCACTGATGTCAGTTTTGTTGATACAGCAAGAATTTATGTGGATTCACTAAAAGTGGAAAATATATTATCTTTGTGTTTTGTTTCTTAGTAGTTGAAGCTTTTAAATTGTTAATTTGCATCACTGTCCAATCAGCGGCTGCCTTCATACTCATAAACGTCACATTTATGACACCTGCTGTAATTCTGCAGGGCCGGATCCAGGGGTGGCCATTATTTTATACTGTGATAGCTATTTGTCCATTCACTGGCATGACCTAGCTTGAACAGTTTGGTGCTAAATTGGTCAGTAATGCCTTTGGAGATGTAATATATTTATTATCTGATTTTTCTTATTGCTGTTGTGTGTCAATAGCAATTGGCCACTTTATTAGGTACGCGCCTCGTCTGAGTGAACATTCAGTTACTAATCAGCAATATTGATCTTTGAACACGTATTTTTTAACAGCAGTTTAAAAATTTTTTATTCTCATACTGTTAGCTGATTAGTTACGTTGAATTCAGTGACATCAGAGCCGCCCCTCAGACTTCAGCTAACATGATATAATGGGCTTTTTCAGTTAGGAAGTCTGAACTTTCTGAGCTCAACAAATGAAAGTCACCAAACCTACAGCCCCACCCATTCCACAAGACTGTCCAATAAGATTTCTACCTTCCATGACCACAGAGTCGATATTAGTCTGTGTGTAAATAACATCAGCGGTGAGGGGGCGGAGCCAGACAGACGATCAAATCAGTGGATCACTTATCAGGAGTGGTGGATTCATTTTGGTTTGGATCTCTGACCCGGGTCTTGTGGGTTTTGTGACAGCGGTTTGGAGGCTAAAGCGAGTGTGGTGAACGCACTGCGCTGCCTTAGAGATGGCACCAGGCACAAAGGCACTTCAGCGCCTCAAGGTGGCGCCGGTGCTCTGAGGAGGCAGCAGCAGTGCTGCTCCAACACCCAGAGTACACCTCGTCACGTGGAGGGCGGCACCGTCCTGAGAGGATCCTGTTCGGAGCAGCTGCTGCCGAGTCACAACACCGCCGAGCCAGAGGCTGACTGTGCAGGCAGGAGGTTCCGGCTCTGCTCCCTGACCGCTGACCTGGAAGCTCAACTCCAAAGACTGAACGTCACTGAGAAGGAGGGGGCGGAGCATCAAGGAGCCGAAAGGAGGAGCTGTAGTTGGAGGCGGAGCCCTGGAGGAGAGGTGGCGGAGGTAGGCAGCGTCTTGGAGAGAGACTTTAGCATTCAGAGCATGAAGTCCTTGATTAATGAGGACTGCTTCTACGACTCGGTGCAGGGAATTCAGTGTGACTCGGCCAACACGAACGCCGCCGGAGCAGAAAAACAGAAAACTTTGGAGGCTGATTCTAGAAACACTTAAATCTATTTGACTTTATGATTCTCTGCCGTCCAGCAAACGCCGCGCTCACATTAGCATGTTAGCATTGAGCTCTTAGATTGTTTCAGTGGGCATGGCTCGCTATGGTCAGAAACATTTGAATAAGTCATGCAGTTAAACTGGGCGGACCCTTAAGACAACATCCAAAACTAGCTGTAGCTCTCAGCACCATGTAATCCAGTGCAATAAAATCCTGTTTAGCGGTTAAAAGTTACTTTTAAAAGGAGAGTGAATAGTACAAGTCAAATCACTTCTTGAAGTTAACTGAACTGGGTGGCAACCACATTAGCCAGCTAATTAGCATGGACCAGTTACCACAGTGGCTGTCCATGCTAGTTTAGCTATTTAGCATCTTGCTGACTTGTTGAGCCGCTTTGTAATTAAATAATGTTCATTTGTTTTGCTAATGTTTGTTTATCACATAACGCCAGGCTGCTGCCCGTTCATAACTTTGTGCAAAATTTTAAAAGTAAAGTTGTGATTTTAAATATTTATTGATCATTAGCGCCACACGATGTCATCAAACCTCCAGCCCCGCCCATTTCTCTGCACTGCTCAGGTGATATTAGTTTTACACTCTACTGCCGCCCTGCAGGCAGTGAACTTACACGTTTTTACGAACTCTTCAGAGAAGAAAATGTAAGCTGTGTCGCTGAATGTAGTTTTTATGATTCTTTGGTTTTGTAGTTATTTGTATGTTGTAAACATTTTCTGTTGTTTTTCTTGACAAAAACAGTTTCCACATATATGAAGCTGTTTGACTCGTGTTCATCCTGGGGATTTTCTTTCTCTCTTTGTATATTTTGTGGATTTCTGTGTTATTTTGAGAAACATTTGTTCCAAAAAACTAATTACCTTTGTTAATTTATTTATTTTTAATATCTTTGTTCATCTTTTTTAATGTTTTTGTAAACATCGAATAAACTGTAAAATATTTAATGTTTTTCCAAAACCTTTGGCGATTTAATTCAGACTTATCGTTATTTGCATGTATTAGCTAGCGAGCTTCTCATAAACCTGCTGTACTTAGCATGCTAACACTTAGCATGTGATTTTTAATAATTTAATGATAAAATCATGTGAGCTGTCCAATATCAGTGTTAGCCTGTTATGCTAACAGCACACCCATTGTTAGAAAATCCTGCTTCATTCTGCTCCGCCTCTTTTTTAACTTGACCTCACAAACATGGTGTCATTTTGGAGCAGCAGGCAGGCGCTGAACTCGAGCTGCACGCCAGTGAGCATTTGGTCCCAAATAATCCAGCACTGATCCGTACGGACGTCGTCATGCAACCTGCTGCTGAGTTTTTTGACACTTCACTTTCTGTGACTTTGTGAACTGATTTACTTTTGAGATGATCACTGATTTAAAAAAACAAAAACAAAACAAAAACTGTTCAGTTCCAATGGAACAATCCCTCCTCTGAGCACCCATCCAATCTGACTGATGCTGTTGTTGTTCACTTATGTTCATTCGCAGTCGCCACAGCGGGGCCAGCACAGGTCTGCACTGGGTTTTGGCACAAGTTTTACTCCAGATTCCCTTCCTGACACAACTTGTTTTACGTGGAGAAACACACACACACAGCCCCGGTCTTCTGAAGTCATCTCCCATCCACATACTCACCAGGAGCCCACCTGCTTAGCTTCTGAGACCTGAGGAGAGCTCAGAGCAGACTGTCTGCATCGAGTTTGAAGTCTAATTAATCAAAAATAAAAACCTTTAGATTCTGCAAATTTGAACAATCCTGGAACTTTCATGAGACAGGTGTCTTGTGTGTGTGTGGGTATATGTACATGCATACGTACAGAAAAAAAAAAAATTAGACCGCTGATCTCATGAGATCAGCGGTCTAATTTTTTTAATCCAGTGAATGCAATATGCATCTGTACATACATCTGTGAGTATATATGTGTGTGTGTGTGTGTGTGTGTGTGTGTGTACAACCCCAATTCCAATGAAGTTGGAACCTTGTGTGAAATGTAAATAAAAACAGAATACAATGATTTTCAAATCCCCTTCAACCTTTATTCAATTGAATACACCACAAAGACAAAATATTTAATGTTCAAACTGATAAACTTGATTGTTTTTGTGCAAATATTTGCTCATTTTGAAATCGATGCCTGCAACACATTTCAAAAAAGCTGGGACAGTGGCAACAAAAGACTGGGAAAGTTGATGAATGCTCAAAGAACACCTGTTTGGAACATCCCACAGGTGAACAGGTTAATTGGAAAGAGGTGAGCATCGTGATTGGGTATAAAAGGAGCATTCCCAAAATTCTCAGTTGTTCACAAGCAAAGATGGGGTGAGGATCACCACTTTGTGAACAACTGCATGAAAAAATAGTCCAACAGTTTAAGAACAATATTTCTCAATGTTCATTTGCAAGGACTTTAGGGATTCCATCATCTACAGTCCATAATATAATCAGAAGATTCAGAGAATCTTGAGAACTTTCTACATGTAAGCAGCAAGGCTGAAATCAACATCGAATGCCCGTGACCTTCGATCCCTCAGACGGCACTGCATTAAAAACCAACATCATTGTGTAAAGGATCTTACCACGTGGGCTCAGGAACACTTCAGAAAAGCATTGTCAGTTAACACAGTTTGTCGCTACATCTACAAGTACAAGTTAAAACTCTACCATGCAAAGCAAAAGCCAAACATCAACAACATCCAGAAACAACGCCGCCTTCTCTGGGCCCGAGCTCATTTGAAATGGATAGACACAAAGTGGAAAAGTGTGCTATGGTCTGATGAGTCCACACTTCAAATTGTTTTTGGAAATCATGGACGTCCTGTCCTCCAGACAAAAGAAGAAAAAGACCATCCAGACTGTTACCAGTGCAAAGTTCAAAAGCCAGCATCTGTGATGGTATGGGGGTGTGTTAGTGCCCATGACATGGACAACTTACACATCTGTGATGGCACCATCAATGCTGAAAGGTACATCCAGGTTTTGGAGCAACACATGCTGCCATCCAAGCAACGTCTTTTTCAGGGACGTCCCTGATTATTTCAGCAAGACAATGCCAAGCCACATTCTGCATGTGTTACAACAGCGTGGCTTCATAGTAAAAGACTGCGGGTACGAGACTGGCCTGCCTGCAGTCTAGACCTGTCACCCATTGAAAATGTGTGGTGCATTATGAAGCACAAAATACGACAATGGAGACCCTGGACTGTTGAACAACTGAAGTCGTACATCAAACAAGAATGGGAAAGAATTCCACCTACAAAGCCTCAACAATTAGTGTCCTCAGTTCCCAAACGCTTATTGAGTGTTGTTAGAAGGAAAGGTGATGTAACACAGTGGTAAACATACCACTGTCCCAGCTTTTTAGAAACATGTTGTAGGCATCCATTTCAAAATGAGCAAATATTTGCACAAAAACAACAAAGTTTATTAGTTTGAACATTAAATATCTTGTCTTTGTGGTGTATTCAGTTGAATATAGGTTGAAGAGGATTTGAAAATCATTGTATTCTGTTTTTATTTACATTTTACACAACGTCTCAACTTCATTGGAATTGGGGTTGTATGTCAAATAGTCATAACAGTCCCTAGTTGCACCAGCATTTCACACTTTATATCTCTGTTACATACAGTATTTTACGATGGCACAATTACCAAGTGGTTTGTGCGCTTGGTAATTGTGCAGAAGGTTCCCGGTTCAAACCTCACCCCTGCCACATTTCTCCATGTAATGTGGAGTTGCATCAGGAAGGGCATCCGGCATAACACTTGTGCCAGAACCAACGCTGCAGGTCCACCTTGGATCTACTGTGGCGACCCCGAGTGAAAACAAGGGAGCAGCCAAAGAGACTAACATTTACAAGAATATTATTAATGTTTTTAAACAAAAATATCATCAAAAATTTCAAGAAGCACATAGAACCTTTATTATTAAACATACATAACAGAGCCTGTTTCCTGACATTGCTCCATGCAAATGTTATTTTAAAGATTGACCAGCAGATGTCGCCATATGTAATTGTATCAAAGCTTCAAAACACTGAACCATTGCTTCATATTGATTCAGTGGTTCAAAATGCTTCGATTTCTCAGTCACTAATTCTCATGAATAAAATACATCAACAGCCACTAATTATTACCACATATCCCGGATAGACTTATAATCATGAATACTTTGACGCTGTGTTGCAAACCAGGATGTTAATTAACGTGTGATGACTTTTAAACGCTTACTGAAGAACGAAGCAGAGAGTAACTCACCCAGATAGTATCACATAATGTCTAATCCAGTGTGCTTCTCTGTGCGCCTTTAAAACAGACTGATTCATAGCGCACGCAAAACACTTTGGCATAAATTTAAAAATTATTAAATATGCAAAAATGTGCAAACTAATTCTCATTCCTATAGCTGTCAATCAAAATGGGATTCAGCCTTTCAACTGATCATCCAATCTTTGTGCAGAACTCCAGTGTCCAGGCCCGCCCACAGCTCCATTCACCCCCAGAGACGCTCAGCATCTGGGGGCAGGTCAAAATCGCGCTTTAGCCAATGACCATCGCGTTTCATGACAATGAAAAAACCTTTCCAGGCAGGTATATTGAAGTGAACAGAGGCTCGGCTTCTACAGGAAAATGCACTGACCACAGACCGAATGAGAAAAGATTTATGAGAAGTTAACAAAATGGTCAATCAATTTGTGATAAGTAGCTGATTCTGAACGAACTCATCTTCAAGATGAACGTGTTTGAATGCATTTGTAGTCAATGAAATGATAACGAACTGTACATATTTGACCATTTAATTTTTTGACATTTTAGGGGAAGCCTAGCTTCACTTGTGTTCACTTGTACACCACCTCTGGTGTGTATATACAGTTGTATGCAAAGGTTTGGGCCCCCCTGATAATTTTCATGTTTTTCCTTTATAAATCATTGGTTGTCTGGATCAGAAATTTCAGTTAAATATATCATATAAGCAGATGAAGACAGTGATATTTGAGAAGTGAAATTAAGTTTCTAGTATTTACAGAAAGTGTGCAATAATTATTTAAACAAAATTGGGCAGGTGCATAAATTTGGGCACCCTTGTCATTTTATTGATTTAAAACATTTAGCACTAATTATTGGAACACAAAATTGGTTTGGTAAGCTCATTGACCCATGACCTCCTTACACAGGTGAATCCAATCACGAGAAAGGATATTTAAGGTGGCCATTTGCAAATGTTTCCCCTCTTTGCATATCTTCTAATGAGTGGTAACATGGGAGCCTCTAAACAACTCTCAAATGACCTGACAGCAAAGATTGTTCAACATCATGGTTTAGGGGAAGGATACAAAAAGCTATCTCAGAGATTTCAGCTGTCAGTTTCCACTGTGAGGAACATAGTGAGGAAATGGAAGACCACAGGCACAGTCCTAGTTAAGGCCCGAAGTGGCAGGACAATAAAATTCTCAGATAAGCTGAAGCAAAGGATGGTGAGAACAGTCATAGTCAACCCACAGACCTGCTGCAAACACCTACAACAAGATCTTGCTGTAGATAGTGTCTCTGTGCATCGTTCAACTATACAGCGCACTTTGCACAAAGAGATGCTGTATGATGCTGTAATGCAGAGGAAGCCTTTTCTATGTACACGCCACAAACAGAGTCGCTTGAGGTATGCTAAAGCACATTTGGACAAGCCAGCTTAATTTTGGAATAAGGTGCTGTGGACTGATGAAACTAAAATTGAGTTATTTGGACATAACAAGGGGCAGTATGCATGGCTGAAAAAGAACACAGCATTCCAAGAGAAACACTTGGTACCTCCAGTAAAATTTGGAGGTGGTTCCATCATGCTGTGTGGCTGTGTGGCCAGTGCAGGTACTGGGAATCTTGTTAAAGTTGAGGGTCACATGGATTCCAGTCAATATCAGCAGATTCTTGAAAACAATGTTCATGAATCAGTGACAAAGCTGAAGTTGTGCCGGGGCTGGATCTTTCAACAAGACAACGACCCTAAACACTGCTCAAAATCTACTAAGGCATTCATGCAGAGGAACAAGTACAACATTCTGGAATGGCCATCTCAGTCCCCAGACCTGAATATTATAGAAAATCTGTGGTGTGATTTTAAGCGGGCTGTCCGTGCTCAGAAACCAACCAATCTGAGATGTTTTGTAAAGAAGAATGGTCCAAAATACCTTCAACCAGAATCCAGACTCTCATTGGAAGCTATAGGAAGCGTTTAGAGGCTGTTATTTCTGCAAAAGGAGGATCTACTAAATATTGATGTATTTTTTCTTTTGAGATGCTCAAATTTATGCACCTGCCTAATTTTGTTTAAAGAATAATCGCACACTTTCTGTAAATCTTATAAACTTCATTTCACTTCTCAAATATCAGTGTGTTTGTCTGCTATATGATATATTTAACTGAAATTGCTGATCCAAACAACCAATGATTTATAAAGGAAAATCATATATATACATATATATATATATATATATATATGTATGTATGTATGTATATGTATGTATATATATGTATGTATGTATATGTATGTATGTATGTATATGTATGTATATATATGTATGTATGTATATGTATGTATGTATATGTATGTATGTATATATATATGTATGTATGTATATGTATGTATGTATGTATATATATATATATGTATGTATATGTGTGTGTGTGTGTGTATGTATATGTATGCATATATATATATGTATATATAAAATGAATGTGTGTGTGTGTGCTGGTGCATTCACATGCATGCAGATAAAGAGGTTTGTTTCTCTTCCCGTCAGTCTGATTATTGATTGCGTCTCGGGAGACTTGGTCTTGGGCAGATGGTTTGAATTGACTCCAGAACAATTATCGCTGCTGATGTGAAACTGATGTGGGGTCAAATGTCAAACTTCCAGCTTTAATGTGCTCATTTCAGCCATGTTGAATCAAAGTTTGCTGTTAATGTGATGTAAAACCAAAATGTTCACGTCAGAAACACCCACACATCCTTTTTTCATGTGTTAATTCACTTTGGCTGGAAATCTTTTGAAAATAAAAGCAGTAATTCTGCATCAGAAGTAAAAACCCAGCAGAGCATTCCGAGTGCAGCGTCTTCCACGAATTCTGGACTCATATTCTCACGTGTGTTTCGCCTGACTTATTAGCAGCTCACTGTTTACCCCAGTCAACTGTTGACCTTTAGGGTTACTTAGGGTTACATACTTGCATATACTACTTTTTGGTAAGGGACTTTACAGTTTTTTTTTTCACATATTTACGCTACATCCAGAAAGTATTCACAGCTCTTCACTTTTTCCACATTTTGTTATGTTACAGCCTTAGTAAATGGATGAAATTCATTTTCCCCATAAACTTCTACACACAATACCCCATAATGACAATGTGAGAAAAGGTTTCTTGAAATTTTTTTTTTCAAATTTATTAAAAATAAAGAACTAAGAAATCACATGTACATAAGTATTCAGTCTTTGCCATTAAGCTCAAACTTGAGCTCAGGTGCCTCCTGTTTCCACTGATCATCCTTGAAATGTTTCGACAGATTAATTGGAATCCACCTGGGCTAAATTCAGTTGACTGGACATGATTTGGAAAGATACACACCTGTCTACATATAAGGTCCCGCAGATGACATCAGAGCACAAACCAAGCATGAAGTCAAAGGAATTGTCTGTAGACCTCAAAGACTGGATTGTCTGGAGGCACAAATATGGGGAAGGACACAGAAACATTTCTGCTGCTTTGAAGGTCCCAATGAGCACAGTGGACTCCATCATCTGTAAATGGAAAAAGTTTGGATACACCAGGACTCTTCCTAGAGCTGACCACCTGTGTAAACTGAGCGATCAGGGGAGGAGGACCTTAGTCAGGGAGGTGACCAAGAACCTGAATCCGATTGAACATCTCTGGAGAGATCTGAAAATGGCTGTGCATCGACGCTCCCCATCCAATACTTATGTACATGTGATTTCTTAGTTTATTATTTTTCATAAATTTTCAAAAATTAAAAATAAATAAATAAAACTTTTTTCATGTCATTATGGGGTGTTGTGAGTAAAATTTTGAGTGGAAAAATGAATTGACTCCATTTGTAATATAACAAAATGTGGAAAAAGTGAAGCACTGTGAACACTTCATGAACGTACGGTTTCAAAACAATGTTCAGGTTTCTTAACCAAAACAACAAACATAAAACAAAAGAACAATACAGTATTTCTTTTTACAGTGCCGTTACTGTCCTGGATTAAACTGCTGCACCTCATCTTGATATTCATTTAGAATATGTATTTTATGACCTGCTGGTTTGTTGCATCCAGACATCATCCTTTCATGGGTGAGGATGAGCCCGGCGACGCCCACAGAGGCTTCCATGTTCCCACAGAGGGCGGCTCTTTGTCTTCTGCCTGGGCAGGTCTGATAACACCGGATGATTATGGTAATAACAGGCTGGGACTGCGACTGGACTCACTGCAGGGTCCCGGTGCTGCCGCGCAGGTGGGCGGGGCTCCTGGCTCTTATCAGTATGTTGCAGGAGGCGATACTTCACACAGTCACATGACAGGTGACAGTGCAGCCCAGCAAAGGATGAAATGGCGAGCTGATGGTGCACGACGACTGTTTAAAAGCTGAAATAAGCCTGTCAGTCATGAAAGGCATGGCGGCGAAGAACTCGGATACTTATTCTGAGTAATAACCAATAATGAGCTTTTACCGTCACGGCGGTAATTTTCCTTCAAGAAACGCTTTCACCACGAACTCTGAGAGCGAGGAGACAAAAACTAAAAAACATCACGTCTTCTGATAAACTGCTGCTTTTGGGAGGTCAGCTGCGACGCAGAGCTCCATTTCTGCAGCGTTGCGTGACGCAGTCGTAACTCGCCATCAACTCATCTGATGAGGATGCTGGTCTGCAGCTGCACTGACCTTCAGGCTGCAAACAAACCAGAACCACACTTTGGTTCTTCTGCTGAGAAGAATCCTGGTGCATCTGCTCCAGGACACCGGGTGGCATGAAGCTCTGTGTACTGTTGCCAAGGAGACAACAGTCAGAGGCGGGAGTTGAACACAGCCGTCCTCCACACAGGTGAGACTGATCCGGTTTTTGGACTCCTGAGTGCTTCTGTTGGAGCTCTGAGGGGATGAGGTAGGAAAACTTCTTGGAGCTGAGTGCAGACTTCCTCCACAGTGCTGATATTCCAGGAGCGACACTGCAGCTTTAAACACACATAATTGAGTGTCTGTGGGTCCGCGGGGACACGGAGTAACTAACACCGGCAATCAGTGAGGACAAAATAAAAGCAGACGGCCAGAAGATTTCCATCAGCAGCCTCAGCTGTGCGTCCGTCACGCTCCCTCGCTCACTTCAGTTCTCATTTCTCGTTCCGTTGCATCCCGTTGGCGCTGGTGCTGAGGAATTATCTGTTGTCAGAACCTGTGTGAGACACCGCCGCACCAACGGGGACCAGAGTGCCAGAGGGTGCTGAGCCATGCCGCCAGCCGCCGTTCAGATCCTGGCGTTGGCACTGGCGCTCCTGGGCATCCTGGGTGCCACGGTGGCCACTGTGCTCCCAAACTGGAAGGTGAGCATTGGCGTGTGGTTCAACATCATGACCCCCATCTCACAGATGCAGGGTCTGTGGATGGACTGCGTCTGGTACAGCTCCGGCGTGTTCAGCTGCACCATGAAGAACTCAATGCTGTCACTGCCGGCGTACCTGCAGGCCACGCGTGCTGCCATGGTGCTGTCGTGCCTGATCGCGTCACTGGGTCTCTGCCTGGCGTCCCTCGGGCTCAAATGCACCCGTTGGGGGGGCAGCCGGCGGGCAAAAGGACACACTGCAATGGCTGCAGGCGGCTGCTTCATCCTGGCCAGCGCCCTCTGCCTGATCCCCGCATCCTGGTTCACCAACGAAGTCATCACTGCCTTCCTGACCACGGACGCCCCAGACAGCAGCAAGTACCAACCCGGCGGAGCTCTGTGCATCACGTTCATCTCCGCCGGATTCCTATTAGCCAGCGGCATCATCTTTTGCTTGTCCTGTCCGGGGACAAGAACGGGACGGCCAGACTCCTCTGTGTCCACTGACCCTGATGGACCTCAACGGCGTGAGCTGAAAAGAGAGCAACAAAACCAAACAGTCGGTCTGCAGATGGACGGCGTGAAGCCACAGAAACCAGAGCAGCACTTCCACCTGTCCCTGTCCAGAGTCCCTCCAAAAGACGTGAAAGACAACTACAGCCTGAAGGAGTACGTTTAACCCTCACCACTGCAGAATGCTGCTGCAAAGACCTGCTGCTGGATTCACAGCAGGGTGTCCAGAAACAGAAGAGTGACCAAAGCGCACACTCGTGCATCCTGTCAAACCAAAGATCTGAAAACAAAAAATCCCAGCGCTCACTCTGCTGTGAAAATAAAACGTGACGGCACACGTTTGTGCAGCTGCTTCTGCTTCTTCATTTAAATGGAGCTGAAAAACGACGGGATGCTGCTGTGAAAGACTCCGATTCTGCCCCCAACCCTCACCTCACTTCAAAAAAAAAAAAAAAGACAGTTATGTCTTCTTCTTCTTTTTTTTAAAGATAATTATGGTAAAAAAAAAAAAAAAACAAACAAACAAAAAAAAAAACAGTTATAGTAAAAAAAAACAAAATGCAGCAACAAAGACAATAAGGGCATGTTTTTTTTTAGACAATTAAGATTTTTAAAAAGAGATATAGTATTTATTTTTAAATAAAATTGTGGTTAAAAAATGATTATCCAACAAAAGAAAAAAGATGACTGTTAAAAATAAAAGACAGTTATGGTTTCAAAAAGAATTACGGGAAAAGATTTTTGAGATTAGTGGTGGGAAAAACAATTATGGTTTTAAAAAGATAATCATTAAAAATACCATTATATTAAAAAAAAAAGATGACAAATGGTAAAAGACAATTATGGTTTTAAAAGAATTATAAAAATGATGATTATTGTAAAAACAAATACATTAATTAATAATGAAAAACACTTGATTGATTCTGGGTTTTTTAAGACAGTTATGAAAAAACTGTTACAAATTATTCAGTACCATTTTGGTAATAATTAATTTTTTTTATTATTATTCTAAAAAAAAAAAAACAGATGATTATGGTTTAAAAAAAGGAACAGAAAAGTTGATTGATTCCAGATAAGCGGTTGAAGATGAGTGAGTGAGTGAAGATGATTATGGTTAACAAAAAATAAGATTGATGGGAAAGAAGCATGTTTAAAAAGTGATGATTATGGGTTTTTTAAGACAGTTATAGAAAAAAGTTATGTTTTATTCAGTACAATTTAGATTTAAAAAATCTAAAATAAAGATGATTTTGGTAAAAAAAAAATAGTAATGGAAAAAAAGATGTTTTTTTAAAGACGGTTTAAGACAGTTATGTTTTAAAAAATGGTTATGCAGAAAAGGCCATTATGGTTTCTTAAAAAGAAGTGATTATGGTTAAAAAAAAAAAAAAAGGTAAAATAATATGATGGTCATAATATGCGTTCATGGTAAAATAAAACAATTATGTATAAAAAAAAACCTGTCTTGCTCAGTTTTGTCAGCTGATTGATAAACAAGGATTGTGTACCACCTGATGCACTTAAAAAGTATTTAGTCCTAATTTACTACATTTATGTCTGTTGAAGTGCTTCTTCTGGATAATTAAATGTGTTCCTGGTAAATATATAAATGCAGTGACTGAGTGAATTTATGTATTAATTAATTGTTTCATTTTTGTTTTCCTGACAAATAAAGGTCACATTAAATTTATTAGTTAATAAATGGATTAAAACTTTATGTGCAAATTAAAAACATCAGTCTTTAATATAGACTGTGGTATTTCTGAGTGTTTTAATTGTGGATTTCTGCAGATGCTTTACAGAGTTCACATTAAGCCGCTGTGCACAGCCTTGCTCAGCGGCGCTTCAGTGTTCTTCATGGCACTCTCTGACTGATCTGTCTGCAGTGAACCTGCAACCTTTGACAAATTCTAACCAGTCAAAAACAGGCCAGTTCGTTTTTTGGAGGTCGTTCCACGTGATGAATGTCCAACCTGAAAAAATCTCGCTTTTTTTTTTTTTTTTTGTGATTTGAGTCTCTGAGTTTGGTCTGCTTCAGGTTTCTTCCTCTTTATCATCAGATGGAGTTTTTTCTTCCCACTGTCTCCTGTCTGATTTTCAGACTCTACT
Source organism: Thalassophryne amazonica (assembly GCF_902500255.1). Lineage (NCBI taxonomy): Eukaryota > Metazoa > Chordata > Actinopteri > Batrachoidiformes > Batrachoididae > Thalassophryne > Thalassophryne amazonica. The sequence goes on along the minus strand of NC_047123.1, from coordinate 39,603,942 downwards.
TATGTGAAGCACCTGAAGGCAGCTTTGTTGTGATTTGGTGATATATAAATAAAATAAAATGAAATTGAATTAAATTGAAATTGCGGATACAAAGCTGATTCAACACATATCTGCCCCCTGGTGGATAAAATATTGAATGTTTCATCTTCACGAGGTTCCAAAGCAGAGATATCTTTGTGTTTGCATGAAAATGACTTTTTTAAAAGCTTATAACAGGTTTTTTTTTTTTTTCTTCTCTTCATAAAAGAAAAAAAAAAGACTGAACTTTAAAAAATGATTGTTTGGGATGAAGGACCGGGATGAGTCCGGGCGTGAAGGACGCGGTCTGCTCCAGGGTTCGCTGCGGGTGCAGGAGGTGCAGCGCGGCGTGGAGCGAGGTAATGATGTTCTTCATTTCCCATCATCGTCTCTCCACGGCCGGATAAACACGCCTCCTCCCCGTCCCCGCCCTCCTCCCCTGCTGTGCACAGAACGTACACCCTGACGCAGCGTGCACAGAGTGTGCATGTTAGCTTTGCCCTGAGCAGAGCTGTCAGTCACAGCTGACGTGAACGGCCACACGAGTGGGGCTGTTCAGCGGCACAGACAGAAGCATGAAACTCTCAGGGTTTGTTCTTGATGACACGAGCTTTAACTGAAGATGTCGAGGTCTTTTCAGTTTGACCTCTTGGGTCAGCTAGAGGTCAGTGACCTCCAGGATATGACATTTGTACGCATGACGTTAGAAACGGGTGTATCTTAGGACCTAAATGCGATGGAAATGGAAACCAAATATGTATTTCCATGTTTCTGTGAATGGGAAACTTCTGTCTGTTGGGTACAACACCCCCAGAGGTCAATATGGGGTCACCAACAAACTGAAGCAATCCTCCACTTTGACTCCTGGCTGCAGACGCTGACTTTGGAGACTCACATGCTGCTCTTTGTGAGGTCATTGAGGCAGCCTGACTTTGAGTGCTGGCTCTACATCTGCCTTGGATGTTTGCTCTTGACCGCGCCCATCATACCAGGTGGCTTTCAGTCCATGTGAAGAACACGGTCCAGCTGTCTGAGACTCATCCAGTGAGACATTCAGAGTTTGACTAGACAGTTTGTCATTCAAAAGAACAGCAACTGACCACTGCCATGAGCAAAATCATTGCGCAATTAAATGTTGTGGAGGAGCAATGGGACCGACTGAAAGACCAGCAGCATTGTGTTGGTGGATGATTGCTGGACCTGAATTAGCAAGACTCATATCAGAGTTTGAACACTCAGAACTCATAGTGAAATAACAGAGCATCATGATCAGCTGCCAAGTGTCCAAAATGCCTTTCATGATGTTCTTGTCTGACACAAGCCATGGATGCAACAGGAAACCCATTTCTGCAGACAAGGAAAGATCTGTGGTACTGGATCTTTGAGCAGGTCCCACTGGAGCCAAGATGCCTTCACATTTCATTTCAAACATGAGTCCAAAGAATTTTGATTTCGATCTCAGAGTCCTAATGTATACGAGGTCTGTTAGAAAAGTATCTGACCTTTTTATTTTTTTCAAAAACCATATGGATTTGAATCATGTGTGATTGCATCAGACAAGCTTGAACCTTTGTGCGCAAGCGTGAGTTTTTTCATGCCTGTTGGTTGCGTCATTCGCCTGTGAGCAGGCTTTGTGTGAGCACTGGTCCACCCCTCTCGAAAAAAGGTTGGATACTTTTCTAACAGACCTCGTATGTCACAAAGCATTGTGATGAAACCTTTAATGATTGGTGCTTTGATGCCTAACCTCTGCAGTTTTGAGCACCATCTCAGAATTTGTTGTTGGTGTTTGTACAGGACTTGGACCATTTGTGTCTACATGGAACAGTGTTACATTTTTGCACATTTTGAGAGCCTCTGAAGAATATCTGCTGCCTGCTTGAGTGGATTAGAGTCATTTCTGGGAAGGCTTCTTGAGGGTAGCATTTGTGTTGTCTCCTGATATTTTGAACAGTAATTTACTTTGGAACGTTTTGTCTATATGTGGAGAATATCTGCTGCTTGTGGAATGGAGTATGAGGCGTCTCCTCCACTACCTGCTCTATTTGGAATTTATTTGACCACTGAAATAGAGGCTGGCATTTTTTCAGGATTCCCACAGGATAGGAGTCAACTTTGCTATTTATCACGTGATTGGGACGGTACAGGATTAAAAGTTCATGGGAGCAGACGAGAGTGGGAACCAAAGTTTTAGGCAGCGAGCCTAAAGTCTTTAGCTGGCCCCACGCTCACCTGCAATTTTTGAAAAAGGAGGTCAAAAAAATAGCGGGCAGCTTTGCTTAAAGCTGTCTAAAATTAGGACTGGGTTCGATTGCTGCAGCCGTCTGTGTGTGTGTGTGTGTGTGTGTGTGTGTGTGTGTGTGTGTGTGTGTGTGTGTGTGTGTGTGTGTGTGTGTGTGAGAGAGAGAGAGTTGGCTGGATGGGGGGCAGGGGAGGGGTATGAGCGGCTTCAGTCAGTGCAGAGTGAGCACGCTGAGAGCAGAATGAAGCAACACAAACAAAATGTGGCCCTGCATTTATTTCTCCATGGACTGTTCTGACGGTTCGTCCTGTGCACATGCACGTTGATGACAGTTAGACTGAAATTATGAGATGAAATAAATGGTCAAAAAATTCCTTAAAAAATGAGAATATATGAATGGACGTTATAAAAATCACACGTGTGTTTAAAAAAAACCTGATGTGGAGAAACTCTGCAGTGATGTTCAGAAGCAGAAATCACATAAAGCAGCTGAGAACTCTGAACTTGAACAGGCTGTTATTTCACAAAGATATTTCTTTTAGATGACTTAATGTCGTTATTTTATGTTCAAGCACAAAATGTGACTGAGGAGGAGAAAAAAGAGGAAATGAACTCTAGTCAGAATAAAAATACACAAGCTGCTGATTTTTGTTATTTTACAAAGTTATTCGTCTGCAGCTCTGCATTTAATTTATTTCAAAGTAAGTTACCTCTTATCATTTTCAAAAGTCATGAGTCAAATCAGTCTGCATTGTTCAGTTTTTCCTGCGCATTTGTGTATTTTTTCCTTCTTTATAACAGTTTAGTGTTTGTTCTACAAAGTTTGAAAAAGCAATAAAATGTTCACACTTTTCTTTATAGCAGTTCAGTAATTTCAGAAATGGAACAGAAACAACCACAAATAAAAAAGTAGGGACTGTATGAAGATAAAATAAAAATGTTGTTATATTCCCAGTTTTTTCACTCACACCCACAGAAGCCAAACATTCTTTCAGAGTTGTGTCTTGGTGGCTTCCCTCACTCGTCTTCTTCCAGCATGGACATTTAGTTTTTGACAACTGCCTACCTGACACAGATTGACCATAAAGTACCACACTGTATGTATTTCTGAACAATCGACATAAATGAAGTCTAAGAAATATTCAGTGACTTGGAAATGTTCATGTTTTCATCCTCTGACATTTCTCAAGAAAACTGGCTGTAAAAATTAATAATAATTAATTCTTACATTTAGAATAAACTGCCCTGTTCCAGCCTTTTTTTGGAAAATGCTGCAGGCTTTAAATGCAGGAATGGATATATATTAACAAATAAATAAATAAAAATAAAGGTGACAACACAAAACATGAAACATTGGTTTCATACAGTCTGCAGTTACAGAAATAGAAATCAAAGTAAATGTCAGGATCATTACGTGTCCATCACCACCACATTTTGAAAAACTATAAGACCACAGGCCGTGCATTATTTATGTTTTGTGTCTTTTACTGAAGTGTTTTTTCTTATTTGGATTAAGGCAATAAGTGCCTCCCTGTATTACCACAGATGAACTCTTCCTGTTGCCACATCTTGTGAAATAAAACTGCAGAACACTAAAGCCTAAAAACTAAAAGAAGGACAAAATGGGAGCAGTACAGGAGCGGGAGTCATTCTGAATGGGAGTCATTTTACCAGGAATGGGAAGGGACAGGAATTTTTTTTTTTTTTTACTCTGGCCCGGGAGTGGGACGGGACAGGAGTGAAAATCTACTCCCGTGTCACACTCTACACTGGAACCAAAGAGCCAGGTCACATGACACACTTGAAATAAGTGCAGTATTTGATTATGTGCAATATCTACTGCCACTGAAATATCCACAGTTTTGTACATACTTTTCTCATATATATATATATATATATATATATATATATATATATATATATATATATATATATATATATTGCTACTACGTACTTGTATATTTTTTTTTCTTTTTGAATTTGTGCTCTGGACACACCTATTTCATTCTGTTAAATTTTCTTTCTTTTCTTTTCCAGACCTTTGAGTCTGCGTGTGGTTTTCTCTGGTTTATATTTGCACTGAAAAGCTTGAACCCTTCCTTTCGTTGTACTTGTTACAATGACAATAAAGACTCTGTATTTAGGATTTCTGTTTTCCTACTGATCCATAGAATGGTGTGTGATGTTGGAGCATTTATAGAAGAATCCAGTTCTGCTTCAGCAGGATGAGAGAGCAAGAAGTCCGTTAACCAGGGAACAGTCCAGGATCCAATCCTTCCTCTGGAAGGTCAAAGCTGCAGCGAAAGATGAGCTGTCTGGGGAAAAGTCCAAGGTCCAAATTCTGTCAAAGTTGGGCAAGAACCCATTGGGATGAGTTCAGTTCTTTGAACCACAGTCCAAGATCCAGCCCTCACTCTGCAGGGTGAAAAAACAGAACGGACCTGTTTGGAGGGCAGTCCAAGGTCCCTTCCCCTCTGTTTCTTTCTTGGTGTGAAGATCCTCCTTTCTACAGCTCTTCAAATTTTTTTTGAATAAAAGGAATATTATGGGGGAAAAGCCAGTCCACTCATTTTGAGTTGTTTGACACTTTCCTTTCACTGTCTCACATTTGTGCAGGATTTGAATTCCTCATTATGAAATAGAGACTGATGCCGTCTCTGCATCGTATTTCATTTTCAGGCAGATTTCTCTTGACAAGCTCTGAGCCGAACACATCCACATCCCCATCTCCATGGCCACCGTCACTCCAGGGACAACAGACATTCCTGGAAAAGTGTGGAATGTAACTCCTATCGTGTTGTCCGTGGGGATCCACGGGCTCTAGATTGGGTTGTATTTATAAAACAGGTAGCTGACATTTTTCAAAGGTGGTAATAAATTAAGCAATGAGTTGGGATAGTGTGAGTCCAGAATGTTTTAGAACCTTAGAGCGCAACAGAAGAACTCAACCCTTTTATTTTCCGTTAATTATGTATTTTTTTTAAATGTTCATTTACTGTCTTAATGTATTTATAAATTGTTTAGGTTCTTGTTATCATGTAATCACTATTATGTTATTAGCACAGTGGATTAGTGGTTTGCACTGTTGCCTCACAGCAAGAAGGTTGTGGGATCGCCTCCCACCTGGGCCTCTGTGTGGGTTCTGTCTGGGTGCTCAGGGCTGCCACAGACATGTTCTTTAAAGTAACCGTGAGCGTGTGATGGACTGGCGTCCTGTCCAGGCTAAACCCCGCCTCCTGGATAGGCTCCACCACCTGTGACCCTTAGTTGGAATATCTGGATGTAAAATGTCAAGCCCCTCATAGTGGGGCTATAGCGCCCCCTGCAGGTTGACATGTCACTATAGCCAAGGAGCAACAGGTTGATCAATAACATTTTGATTAGTGAGCTGCTATGGATAATCGTTGATCACAGACTTCATGTTCACTTTGCAGCTGTTGTCTTTATGAGAAATAAATCATTAAATCTTAAGTTGTATGTTCTGTGAATTAAAGTTAATTTATAAATAACTGATGGAATGTGAGACAGTACGCTGATAAATATTTGAATATATTTTTTACTTTTGAATTTAAGTTTTTCTTCTGTTAAAGCTTTATTTCATTATGATGGTATTTTTAGTTTATTTGGTCAGATGCTGTTGAAGTGACCTGAAAATCTTCTGTCTGTTGGAACTTTACAGGATGTGAATCTGCTTAAAATGAATTCAAAACCAGAAAAGTAATATTCTTAAAATGATTTTAATAGAATTTGTATTTAGAGTATTATTTTTTCTGACCCCAGTGACAAAATCCTGATTGGCTCATGTTCTGGTGCTCAGATCTAAACCAGTTTCTGAGAGGAAACCTAGACCTGCTGCATCCAGGTGATGTGTAGGCGGGGCTTCAACCTGTCACAGTGTCCTTAATCACATTCACCCCAAACAAACAAAACCAAAATCCTGTGGTGAAAAACATTTAGGATCATCCTTGGAATGTTTGTGACTTTCTAAACCTTTTGCAAACAAAGGTGTGTGTGAATATAATAACCACTTATTAAGAAAATGATTTTATGAAGAGAAATCTGAAATTATTTGACCAATAAAGTGCATTCTGTTAGGACCAGGACACGCTGGAGGGATTTCATCTACCACCTGGTTTGGGAATGCCACAGGATTCCCTGGGAAGAGCTAGAAGACTTGGCTGAGGTTAGGGAAGTGTAGGATGAAGGAGGTGGTGGTCTAGTAGTTAATCAGTGGGCCTGAGAACAGGGGATCCTCGGTTCAAATCCCCGTCAGGCCAGAAAATCACTGAGGGCCCTTGGGCAAGGTTGTTAAAACCCAAAGTTGGTCCGTGTGTGTGTGTGTGTGTGTGTGTGCACGCCAGGCACCATTGTAAAGTGCTTTGAGCTTCTGATTCAGATGGAAAAGTGTCCATTCAGTCCATTCACTGTGCTCTGTCTACTGCCACCGTAACCTGGATAAGTGAGTGATGGTTGAGAACTTATCTGACGAGGATGGACGCCAGAATAATAAAATAACAATGATACCGGTGATGCTAATAATAATGTGCATATGATAAGAACCTAAACAATTTATAAATACATTAAGTAAATTGACATAAAAAATATGTAATGAACAGGAAATAAAAGGGTTGAGTTCTTCTAAAAACTGTTGAGGTCTAAGGTTCTAAAACATTGTGGACTCACGCACCATTCCAACTCATGATAGAAACTTTGCTAAATTTATTACCACTCTTGAAAAACGTCAGATACCTGTTTTATAAACACGACCCAATCTGGAGCCCGTGGATCCCCACGACAACACGCTGTTTAGTCGCACCTTGAAGAACAGCTCCCCCTGGCGGTGAGCCGTGAGGAGCGGATGGATGTCAGCCTGAGCTCCAGCAGCACCTCCGTCCCTCCTCCGGGTGACTTTAATCGTTATTACGGGGATGGAGGAGGGCCTAGCTTTGATCAACATGGCGGACAACAAAGCCCACGAACTGGGGTAGAGCTCTCGGTAAGCGGCACCATGGACCAAGTCCACAGCTCCCATGAAGGCTTCGCCGGCGGCGGCGGCAGCTCCTACAGCCACTACCCCAACTACCGGACCGGTGCTGCCGGCTACGGGACCAGCGGATACGGCGGCATGATGAGTCCGTCCCGCCAGGGGAACTCCAGTCTCCTGGGTCCGAACAGCGGCAGCAGCAAAGCCGCCAGAGCCGTCGCCAGCTCTCCGGCCGGAGCTGCAGGCGGCGGCGGAGAGTTCCGAAGGTTCCCGCAGCCGTCGGGGGCCACGCCGACTCTCAGTCAGCTCTTAACGTCTCCCAACCCGATGATGGGCGTTTATGGAGGCGGATATTCTGATTACAGCAGCGGGCAGCAGGCGAGCGTGGGGCCAGCTAAAGACACCCAGTACGGCTGGAGAACACACACGGGGAACAGCACGCAGACCGGCGGCAGGACGCAGGTGAACACGGCCTCACTCGGCTACACCCAGCGGGCTTAGCATGAGCGCCACTAATTAGACGGAGCCATTGGGTTACGGCTAGCGTAGCTGCTGGGCTAGCTGTTGTTTTTATTCCCTCCAGACGGACGTCACCCTAACTTCCATTTATTAAAACTGCGCAGTGGCCCATAAATAAAAGCTGCGCAGGATAACAATGACTGAATAAAGTCAGAGTTCAGCTTCTGTGCCCAAGGTGACTCCGTTCTTAGCTGGCTGTGCTAGGCTAACATTAGCACGGCAGTTAGCCCCGTTAGCCTGTGGTTCAGGCCTAAAATGCATAATGATTTTAGTCACACTTATAGATGGTGGCTAATTCCTGAGCGGTGTGTTCTACCGGTGGTGAACAGGGCTATGCTAATGATGACGTGTGTTAGGAGAGAGCCTTAGAGCCCTCTGACCTTCACTCATGCAGATTAGCCACGTGGTCAAAACATACAGCTGACCTCTGCAACACGTGACTGATGGTCCTGAACCTCCCTCTCTGTCCATCTACCCTCAGACTCTGCTGTTACACTCCCTTTGCTGTTCATGTCTCACCTTGGACAACTTGTAAACATGACCTTTGCCTTGATTCCGGTGTCACTGACCAAACGGTCCCCCCAAAAACTCGGTCCGCCCTGCCTTCACTGGGCATGCATCATTAGCCGCAGTTCACCGATTAACACCTCATTTCTGCTTCAAACTGCCTCCAGTCATCATCTGTCTCAGTGACAGATATCTGAAGCTTTTCTACAACAATCTTTTCTACATAAGTTCAGCATTATTTTGTAATCAAAGACTGATAAAGTGATCAGAGCGCAGTGGCAAAATGAGCTGCGAGCTGATGCATTCACTGCGCATCAGTCATTTCAAAGGTTCATGGAATTTCGCCAAGTTTCTGCTTAAAACTGACTTTAGAATGATTTAAGAGGTTTTACTTTGTCATCTGATGGTTAATAATCCATTTGATCGCTTTAGGTGAAGAGACTCTGTCACACATGCTGCTGTGGTCCAAAATGACGCATGTGCAGTGAAGGCAGGGCAGACCCATTTTTAGGGGGTCCGTTTGGTTTGCAACACCAGCACCCAGTTGTTCCACTCAGATTGCACTCTGTGGATTCTTTCTGCACCCAGTTCTCCACCTGCTCGTCCTCATCCAACAGACTTTTAAAACTTTTCAGGTCGTCTCACTGCAAGCTGACGTCTGACTCCTGATCGGCATTAAGCCTCAAACGGTCTTATTCCTCTTAGTGTCCCGTCCTCTGTCTTCCTAAGTCCTAACCTAGTCTTTCAGTTCAGTATGTATGGTTAAGGTCTGGACTTCATTCTTCTCACTTCCTTGTTCCTGTGGCTGCACAGCATGATATGACCTGATCTGCAGCAGGTGGACGGCTCTTTAATCCTACAAGTCAGCACATCCTTAAGCAGGTCACTGATGCTGACCCACTCTAGCTGGAATCTGGTCTCTTCTGGTGATCCTGTGTGTGTGTGTATAGATAGATAGATAGAATATCTTTTACTTTTGTTTTTAACTTTTTTTTATACTTTCATGGCTTCATTGGCCATGAGTATGGAATTTCATTCCTTTTCCTTTCATGTATGAACCTTGACCTTGATGTGTCGACAGCGTAAACCTTCAGCTCAGGAAAGTCCATCCACAAACCTTGGAGGACTAATCATCTTATTGTTTCCTCAGAATGGAGCTGCTGATGTTGATCAGTTGAAGTAAACCTGCTGTCAGTTGTCTTCATTAAATAAAATGTTCCACCTCACACAGGCTGATATCTGAGAATATTGTAAATATTTCAGTCTATGTTTTGACATAAACCCTTTTTAAAAGTGACTTCTGTTTTGGGGAAAAACAAATCAGTTACTTCATTTCAACTTGAGTTTTTGAGAAACATTTTTAAAACCAGCATTTCCTCACTTTGTGCTGAATATGAGCTGAGAAGATCCTGCTCTTAAACATGATGCGAGTGGTAGAATATGAAACCATCATTTGTACTTTTTCATCCTCAGTATAAGTTCATTCTTTTGACTGTTTTAAGTGTGTTAACTTTCTAATGTCAATCACTCAGGATCTTACAATGATGACCATCTGATTTGATCCTGAAAAAACTGAAGTGGTAGAAAAGTGTTTCTTCCTAAGTGGAAGAAAATATTTAGATATATATTAAAAAAAAAAGTAAAGAGAAGAACAGAATAACTCCAACAGTGGGTTGGAGTTTCACTGGACATCTGCAGCGAGAGACTCCATGTCATCCAGGCCGAGTCAGCTGATCACAGCCGCCCTCTTCCAAAAGTCCTGCTTCTGTACGTGCACAGTACAAGGCCACAGCTGAAGGACAGAAGACCAGAGGACATTTCATCCACTGATCTGGATTCTGGACCTGCTGGTTCCCTCGTGGATTCAGACATGTTTTACAGTCACTGCTTCACAGACGTCATGTCTGATGAAATCAGCAGCAACATCCAGAGTAGCTTCAAATGAGATTGTTTTTGCTTTTCTTTAATGGCAGTTACCAGAGAACCGACACCAGGAGGAGACGCACAGATGTTGACAGGGTCCTCCACACAGATATGACTAATAATGTGTTTGTCTTATTCTAAATAGGTGACTATGGGTTACAAGTACAATTGTGAAAGATGGAATGTTGCATCTTTTGCTGAATTAAACATCCATTCCATTGAATGAATGAGAAAACATTCATTATTTGTTTTATATAACAGCTAAAATTGATCTTTGTCATTTGATATTTTATTAATTTATAAACAACAGAAAAGGGACTTACATTTTGGTGTTTGTCACTGGTGCTTAACAGTCTAACACAAACTTTAAATCGGAGTCTAAAATTGTTCTCAGTCAACGTGCAAAAACAGATATTTCAAAAACAGTTCTGACGATGTAGTCCGTGACGCCGGGGACCAAGTTTGTGTACTTCCTCAGTCCAGTGAAAAATCGCATCAGAAATTTGTCCAGCTCATCATCCTAACAGCTCTTCATGTCTCCAGATGGTTTATGGCATAATGGACTTTTTTGTTTTGTGTATGAGAAGAATTAACACCGTCTGCTTCAAATCGTCGTCCGTCAGCAAAACAAACTCTGCCATGTTTAGCTAAATGCCACCCCCGGTAGTGTGAGGGTGCATGGTGGTTGGAGCGTGCAATAGTACATTTCATATAGTACCGAAATTATTGTGGGCAGTCTAAGGCACACCTGTGCACTAATCATGGTGTCTAATCAGCATCTTGGTATGGCACACCTGTGAGGTGGGATGGATTATCTCAGCAAAGGAGAAGTGCTCACTATCACAGATTTAGACTGGTTTGTCAACAATATTTGAGGGAAATGGTGATATTGTGTATGTGGAAAAAGTTTTAGATCTTTTGAGTTCATCTCGTACAAAATGGGAGCAAAACCAAAAGTGTTGCGTTTATATTTTTGTTGAGTATAATTGACGATCACTTGTAGAACTTAAAAACATCAGAATCACCAATTGTTTAAGTGAATGATGGGAAATTGGTTGATTTTAGGTTAAAGTGATTTGTGGAATCTCATTATTTCATTATTTCCCCCCTGAAGGTGGCGCCTGCAGATGCAATGGCAATGAAACGCTCACAACTTTACAGTACAATGAACAACCCCTATTCTCAGCAGCAGGGGGCGCAGTACCCTGGTCAGTCATACAGCTCACTGTCGTCTCACCAATATCCAGCTGAAATGAGTGGCAGAGGGCACATGGGGATGGCAGGGATGCAGTGTTCACAACAGGTATGACACTATGACCTTTGACATACTTTGGAGATCCCTTGCATTCCAGTAGCACCTGTAACATTTGTTGTACCTGCTGTTCCATATCTGCATGGAATCAGGAGGTTTTCTCAAAGCACCAGCTGTTCTATAGATGCACGATGGGCTTTCTGCAGTGTCGGTTGTTATGCTACGGTTCTTTGTACGCACACCACCTGGTACATGTTTCATCATCAGACTAGGCACTAGATAGCACTGAGTAACATCAGTTTGAGCAGATGGGATGAGTTCGTCAGTGAAATCACCTGCTGGAGTCAGAGGCTGCAAAGGAAACCTGACCCCTCTTGGCCCTTTCTGGAATGTACGAGAACCACCACACAGTCCTGCAAAATATGACTTAATAAACACACAAACCTGGGTCAGGTGGGTCGGACTTGAGAGGGGCGTGTTCATGCATTTTTCATCACATGTAGAGTCATGCATGCTCCACCCCTTTATGCATTAATGAGTTTGTCGTCTAGCTGCTGTGAACATGGCACAGTACAGAATTTAGCCCAGACACGGGCTAATAGCTCAGACACGCAGGCTCCGTCCATTACAGATACAGTCTGAGTTAAACGTGTCTGATCTCCACAAAGCAGGAAGCTTTTTTCAGATTTTAAAGAAATGCGCTTTAGCAGATTTTGTCTGTTGGCCGTGTGACGTCTGACCGAAGTGTGCTGCTTGTCGCTGTTAGCACAGTAGTATGTTTTAATCCGTCCTCTGTCCTCAGACGGGCTCCCAGTACTCTCAGCACCAGAACATGTCCGGATACGTCTCACCCACTCAGCCGTCATACTTCAGCCCGCCCCTGCAGCAGACCGCCACCCCCAGCCAGTCGACATACCTGCAGCCCCGCCTACTGCCCCAACAGGTAGGACTGGGAGGTTGCGAACTATCACGAGATTTCTGATCATGATTACTAGTTTATATACACAGGGAATTTAAGCTCTAACTGTGGGTGATGAAATGATGTGAAAATACTTTTTTTTTTTTTTTTTTCTCTTCCCGAAAATAATCTCTTTCCCCTGTATTGGGGTGTCTTTTAGTTATTGTGCTTAATGTGCACCTTTTAATATTTAGCTATTTAAAATGAGGGAGATTGTGTGTGTTTTACCAATAATTACGTTCATGTAGCAGGAAGATGTCGGTGTGCTGTTCAGATAAATATGGACTGACCTCACATTCAAATGGCTCATTTGTCTTCAAAATTCTCTAAATATTCATCTATGACTCTAGAAATACACTTCATTACTTTGTTGGTTAGAAAAGCGCCTCGCCACTGGTCAGTGTTGACTTGTGTGGATTTAGTGTAGAGCTGCAGTGCCGCCACACATGACTGCTGAGGTAAGAAGCTGCCTGTAATCAGTCACTTTAAAATGTTTGTTACGTTTAGTGAGCTCAGTATGTGCACATGGGAATGACTCCTGTTGATAATATTTTGGTGTGTTCAGTCTTTTACTCTCACCCCCCTGCGTGTCCAATATGAAGCTGTTTATTAGCTTGTGACATTTTTAAGGTTCAAAATAATTATGTGCAAGTGTGTCGCACAGTGTGAGAAAAATCATTTCATTTATAGCAGCAGTGGATCACATGTTCTGAAATAAACTTTACTGTGTAGTTTATGTTGGAATTTAAATTTATGGTCTGAATTTCACTTTGAGAAGTTCTCGGTCAGTATTGAGTTGTGCAATTAATTCACAGATGTGTGTGTGTGTGTGTGTGTGTGTGTGTGTGTGTGTGTGTGTGTGTGTGTGTGTGGGAAACGCTGCAGGAGGCATTTGGTAGGCGAGGTCATTCTGCTGCTATGACTCCTGGGAAGCCGAGCCGTGAGGATGTGAGCCAGGAGGACAGACCGTCCAGCCTCCCGGTACGTCCGACATCTCCAGACAGCTTCTGGTTGAACTGGTCATGTGACCCTCAAATCCACATCATGTCAGTTATGTTGGCGTTTATTTGAACATCATCAAGTTTTCATTCAGTTGTCAGTCACAGCAGAGGGTGGAGCTGAAAGTAAATTATCACCATGAGCGTGTTGTGCAAACTGTACATTTTTATTTCAGGATAGTTACATTCAAACCAGGTGCGGGAGTGACATCACTGAGGAGCCAAAAGTTAGTGGACAAACTAACTTAAAAATGTGAAGCTTGTTATTTTTGTTTGAACAAAACTGAAGACAGACTGAGGAAAAGTCAGATGCAAAGCAGTTCATGAAATCACTCGAATTCCACTTCCTGTCACGTTGATGGTCCATTATCAGTCGAAGGCAGAACCTTCAACTGCAAACTCAAATTTACTCTTCATTCAAATAGGGAGGCGGGAGTAAATCTAATAACAGAGATCACTTCAGGTTTTCATAGAACATCACATTTTTTGAACCTTTAATGTTCAGTAACTTTCCAAAATTCTTTCTGTTCATTATAGGAAACCTGTGATGTGAGAATCTTCTCACCAATTAAGCTATTGAATCTTTTTAAAAACTCTGTTTGTAGTGTCTTGATTATGATTCAACACAAACATATTTGCTAATGATCACTCAGTAATAAAATCATTTTTACCTGAGGCCAAAATATGGCCATCGGGTATTGTGAAGACTTTGTGTCCGTCCGTCCATCTGTCTGTGCTCAGCATAAGTCCAGTCCTGTTACTGTCAGGGTCTTCAAATTCACAGGAAACATTCTTGGGACACAGACCTTACACGGGTTCAAAGATGGCTACCCTTGACCTATTTTAAGAGGTTAAAAAGTCACATTCTTTCTACACACTCTTTCATTCATTACATCCATTCTCTCTGTTGTCGCTGTGTTACATTTACAGGGTGTAATCTCAGGATAATGAACTTGCAGGACATTGAAGGGAGCTGACCTTGGCCTACTTTCAGGATTAAAAGGTCACATTTTATGTTGGGGTTTGTCCACCAGGGCAGTATATTGGTATTACTCTGAGTTGGCCAAGTGAAATTATATGTTGCATTTCCTATTTTTATGCTCAAATGGCCGAGGGTACTTTAGGATTGCATTCTATATTTAAAACCTAATGAGGTAGAATTTCATTTGCAAGAATCACAAAATGCAGATGCTGTAATTTTCTTACCTAAAATAATTGATGGATTTTTTAAAAGTAAAGGTGGTCATATTTTAAGTATTTATATTTAATTCTTTAGTTACAGGTTGAAATATTTACTGGTTTATATTGTTGATTATTTATGTATTATATGTTTTAATGTTACCAGTTTTGTGATTTTTTTTTTTTTTTTTTTTTTTAATGACTAGTTGTATTTTTATACGGTGTGTGAATAGTTTCAGTTGGGGTTAGAGAATCTGACAGAGTTCCAGCCCCTTACGATGTTTGAGGAAATAACTGTCAGCTTGTGAATCTGGATCTCTTCATCATCTCACTTCTTCTCTCAGAAGCTCCTCTTTGAAGTTTCTGGGTACTGTTGTTGCTATAGTAACCAGGCAGAAGGAAATGGCACAGTACAGAAATAAAAAAAATTAATGAAAACAGATGAGCAGAGTGGCCACTTTATTAACATTATTCATTATTACATTTCCAATCAATAGCTGCTTTGAGCGAGTGCTGTCCGTCAGTTCATTTGCTGGCTTGTTTTTAATAATTACGTGTTTAATCTCACAGTTTTTAAATACAACTGACATCAGAATTCAGTTCAGGGCATGTTTGCAGCAATTTCAGTGAGAACCATTTAAAACTAGATTAGTTCTATTTAGTGTTGAAGGCATGCTGCTGGTTTAGAGTCATTTGAAATTGTCGGGAAACAAGAAGTGTGCTCCGTGGCAGACATGGGGCCAAATACAAAAGTATTTGTATTTGAAAATACTTAAATACATTTTTCAGAGTATTTGTGTTTTTTGATTTTGAATTCAAAGTATTTGTATTTGTATTTCAAATACATCGCCGATCCCAAGTATTTACAAATACTTTTTCAAATACCTTTCAGACTTGGGAATCTTTGTGACACCGTGTTGAGACACACCAGATATGACATTTTATTATTGTTTTGTGATATTAAAGCAGATAACCCCTAAGCTGGAGAGGAAATGGCATCTCACTAATTTAGAAGATCTTCATTTAGCCTGGAAAAAGAGTTTGTTGCTCTATAAAAAAGCCCTCCGTAAAGCTAGGACATCTTACTATTCATCACTAATTGAAGAAAATAAGAACAACCCCAGGTTTCTTTTCAGCACTGTAGCCAGGCTGACAAAGAGTCAGAGCTCTATTGAGCCGAGTATTCCTTTTAACTTTAACTACAACCCCTGGCAATAATTATGGAATCACCAGCCTCGGAGGATGTTCATTCAGTTGTTTAATTTTGTAGAAAAAAAGCAGATCACAGACATGACACAAAACTAAAGTAATTTCAAATGGCAACTTTCTGGCTTTAAGAAACACTACAAGAAATCAAGAAAAAAAAAAATTGTGGCAGTCAGTAACGGTTACTTTTTTAGACCAAGCAGAGGGAAAAAAAAATTTAGAATTCATCATAGTACAGAAACAGCATTAGTGAAGGTTACAAATGATCTTCTTATGGCCTCAGACAGTGGACTCATCTCTGTGCCCCTCCTGTTAGACCTCAGTGCTGCTTTTGATACTTTTGACCATAAAAATCTTATTACAGAGATTAGAGCATGCCATAGGTATTAAAGGCACTGTGCTGCGGTGGTTTGACTCATATTTATCTAATAGATTACAATTTTTTCTTGTAAGTGGGGAGTCTTCTTCATGGACTAAGGTTAATTATGGAGTTCCACAAGGTTCTGTGCTAGGATCAATTTTATTCACTTTATACATGCTTCCTTTAGGCAGTATTATTAGACAGCATTGCTTAAATTTTCATTGTTACGCAGATGATACCCAGCTTTATCTATCCATGAAGCCAGAGGACACACACCAATTAGTTAAACTGCAGTAATGTCTTACAGATGTAAAGACATGGATGACCTCTAATTTCCTGCTTTTAAATTCAGATAAAACTGAAGTTATTGTACTTGGCCCCACAAATCTTAGAAACATGGTGTCTAACCAGATCCTTACTCTGGATGGCATTACCCTGACCTCTAGTAATACTGTGAGAAATCTTGGAGTCATTTTTGATCAGGATATGTCCTTCAAAGCGCATATTAAACAATTATGTAGGACTGCTTTTTTGCATTTGCGCAGTATCTCTAAAATTAGGTCTTGTCTCAGAGTGATGCTGAAAAACTAATTCATGCATTTATTTCCTCTAGGCTGGACTATTGTAATTCATTATTATCAGGTTGTCCTAAAAGTTCCCTGAAAAGCCTTCAGTTAATTCAAAATGCTGCAGCTAGAGTACTGACGGGGACTAGAAGGAGAGAGCATATCTCACCCATATTGGCCTCTCTTCATTGGCTTCCTGTTAATTCTAGAATAGAATTTAAAATTCTTCTTCTTACTTATAAGGTTTTGAATAATCAGGTCCCATCTTATCTTAGGGACCTCATAGTACCATATCACCCCAATAGAGCGCTTCGCTCTCAGACTGCAGGCTTACTTGTAGTTCCTAGGGTTTGTAAGAGTAGAATGGGAGGCAGAGCCTTCAGCTTTCAGGCTCCTCTCCTGTGGAACCAGCTCCCAATTCAGATCAGGGAGACAGACACCCTCTCTACTTTTAAGATTAGGCTTAAAACTTTCCTTTTTGCTAAAGCTTATAGTTAGGGCTGGATCAGGTGACCCTGAACCATCCCTTAGTTATGCTGCTATAGACTTAGACTGCTGGGGGGTTTCAAGTGACAAGTGACAAAGTTTTTTATTCGGCACACAAAATATTCAAATAGAAAAAAATGAACAATTCCACAAACAAACACAGACAAAACTAGTGAGTCCGAAAGGGTGTGGGCTGAAGCAAAGCTTATTAGCGCCCACCCCTGCTAGTACAAGTCCAACAATTCTAATCAGTCATATTTACATAAATATAAATTCACTACTACATGTCGACACACAGACATACACATCAATATACTATTCACTTATAATTATATTTATATAGTACCAGATCACAAGAAAGTCGAATCAAGGCACTTTACGCCAGTAAGGACTAACCTTACCAACCCCCAGAGCAAGCACTAGGCAACTGTGGTGAGGAAAAACTCCCTATAAGGAAGAAACCTCAAGCAGACCAGGCTCTTGGGGGTGACCCTCTGCTTGGGCTGTGCCACATATACCTATATACATACGTATATACTTTACAAACATAAATATATACATACATATACACAGTCACTTATATACATATACACCTACCCATATCTATATATCTACATACGCATATACATACCCACACATTCAAATATACAATAAGTCCCACTTATAAATTGAACATTCCATATAAATCAAATTATATTTGCTTCTTTATGATACTTAGACATAATGTTCTTTTTCTCACTAAGGTACTACTCATTCTAACCTCTGTTGAACATTTGTTCCATTTCCTCACCCCAACCACAGACACACAAAAACCCTTTACATTTGTTCTTACTGGTGGTTTCATAAAAATTGCACAACCTCTTAAACTATATCTGGATTCCCTCAATCGGAACAGACTCTGGACATGTCTCGGTAAGGCTTGGTTTTTCGCTCGAAATAAAGTTTGAATTGTAATGTAATCGACCAAATCAATGAATTTTAATAAATTTAAAGACACAAATAGAGAATGAGTTGGTTCACGATATTGTTTATTGCAGATGATTCGTATGGCTCGTTTTTGCAAAAGGAATATTGGATTGGTATTTGATTTGTAAGTGTTTCCCCATGACTCAACACAATGTCATATATGGTACCATCAGAGAATGATATAAAGTAAGTAACCCTTCTTGCGGCAGTAGGTCTTTGGCTTTATACAAAATGGCTA
Source organism: Thalassophryne amazonica (assembly GCF_902500255.1). Taxonomy (NCBI): domain Eukaryota; kingdom Metazoa; phylum Chordata; class Actinopteri; order Batrachoidiformes; family Batrachoididae; genus Thalassophryne; species Thalassophryne amazonica. The sequence goes on along the minus strand of NC_047123.1, from coordinate 39,585,539 downwards.
TAGTTTTTGACAATTTTGAGTTCACATAATTTATATGTGGTTTCCAGCTAAGTTTATTATCAATTATAACACCTAAAAATTTATTCTCTGTTACTAACTCAATTTCCTTATTGTTTATAGTTAAATTTTTACATTTGGGTGCCTGTTTATTTCCAAATATAATACATTTAGTTTTCCCAAGGTTGAGTGACAACTTATTAGCGTCAAACCAAACCTTAAATTTTTCCAGTTCTTTCTCCACTATGTCCAGAAGCTGTTCAAGATTTTCACCGCTACAGAACACAGTTGTATCATCCGCAAAAAGGACACATCTCAGTGAACCCGACACCCAACTTATATCATTTATATAGATTATAAACAACAAAGGACCCAGCACTGAGCCCTGCGGCACCCCACATGTGACATCCCTGAGTTCAGAATTTGTATTATTGAATTGAACATACTGAAATCTGCCTTGTAAATAACTAGCTATCCATTCATATGCCAGACCTCTGATTCCATATTTCTGCAGTTTACTTAATAGTATTCCATGGTTAATTGTGTCAAACGCTTTCTGTAAATAAAAAAAAAAAACACCTATTGTGTATTGTTTATTGTCAATTGCAGTTGCTATACTTTCCACAAAGTCCATCAAAGCATGTGATGTAGTTCGAGACCTTCTGAATCCATATTGTTCTTCACAAATGATGTTATGCTTCAGTAAATAATCATTTAATCTTTTAGCAAATATTTTTTCCAAAAGTTTGGAAAATTGTGGCAGGAGTGATATAGGTCTATAATTAGAAAATGTGTGTTTGTCACCAGTTTTAAACAGAGGAATTACTTTGGCTATTTTCATTTGAGAAGGAAATTTACCAGTACTTGGTGACATATTGCAAATATAATTGAACGGTTTTACTATACAATCAATAACTTTTTTTAATAAAGCCATATCCAAATTATTAAAATCAGTCGATTTCTCACTTTTTGAACCATGAACCAGATCAAGTATTTCCCTTTCGTGAGTACCACCAATGAACATTGAAACAGATTTGTTAAACGTTGAATTATTTACCCAGAAGTTATTAGTTGATGAGTCAATTTTACTGGCAAGATTTTTACCCACATTAACGAAGTATTCATTAAAGTGTTCAGCAATAGACTCGTCGTTATCAATCGTGATGTAGTTGTTACTCTGAAAACATGAAGGATAATCTCTAGTTACTCTATTCTTTTTTACTATTTCATTTAATATGTTCCATGTGTTTTTGATGTTATTTCTATTTTTGACAAGTAACTCATTATAATATGTTTTTTTACTGAGTCTCATGATATTGATTACTTACTTTCAGCTTCCTTAGTTAGTAGTTTTATGAATTGTTTATATAGTATGTTTTTCTTTTTACATGCCCTCTGAAGTCCCTTAGTTATCCATGGTTTGTTGCTATATTGATTTCTATATATTTTGTCAACAAATGGACAGTGTTTATTATACAAACTGGAAAAAATGGAAATGAAAGCATCATATGACCTGTCAACATCATCAACAAAAACATCTGACCAATTCTGACTTGATAAATCCTCCCTTAAATTATCAATTGTTTCAGGTGTTACTTTTCTACTCATGAATTTGATATTGCTTCGATACTTACAACAACCCTCCAATGCAAAGACTGAGAAAACTGGCAAGTGATCACTGATATCACTGACCAGTAGTCCCCCACTAAGATTACCGGATATAACGTTAGTTAAAATATTGTCAATGAGAGTTGTTGTATCCATAGTTATTCTGTTAGGATGAATGATGGTTGGAAACAGTCCTAAACATTACAAGGTGTTTATAAATGAGGTAATTTGTGGATGATTGTGAGGGTTTAAAAAATCTATATTGAAATCTCCACAGACAAATAAATGCTTATTTCTGTTGATTTTGTTGTACATTCCTAAGATAATGTCTTCAAAGGTGTCAATATTTGTCCTAGGAGCTCTGTAAATGCAACTAACAACTATGTTTTTGGAGTTTATAGATGTCATTTCTATGGTAACACATTCCATGATGTTGTCCACTGTAAATGACATGTTGTTAATGAGTTTACAGTTATAATCTGACCTTACAAACAATGCAATGCCTCCGCCCCTTCTCGTCTGCCTATTAACCAGGAACAATTCATAACCATCAAGATATACCAGATCTTTATTATCCTCATTTAACCATTCCCATGATGCACTGAGTGTTTCTTTCTCTTTTTGCTCTGTATGCACCACTCTGCATTTAATCATTAGTGATTGATCTCTGCTCCCCTCCACAGCATGTCTTTTTCCTGGTTCTCTCCCTCAGCCCCAACCAGTCCCAGCAGAAGAGCCTGGTTCTGCTGGAGGTTTCTTCCTGTTAAAAGGGAGTTTTTCCTTCCCACTGTAGCCAAGTGCTTGCTCACAGGGGGTCATTTTGACCGTTGGGGTTTTTCTGTAATTATTGTATGGCTTTTGCCTTACAATATAAAGCGCCTTGGGGCAATATAAATAAAACTGATTTGATTTTGATATGGTGGATACAAAAGGATGCAATATTGATGGAAACAGAATTTTGTGAATAGAATATTGTGATAATTTGATTATTGCCTGTGATATTATAATAGTGAATTTGTGATCAAACATTCAATCCTTTACTTATCAATAGTATTTGGTCATGCTATTTTCACAATAAATTGTCACCGGTTTACCAGGTTTTCTGTTGATTTGTTTATAGTTCATAGAAAGTATTTGTATTTGAAATACTCAAAATATAAAGAATTTGTATTTGGAAAAAGTACAAACTATTTGTATTTAAATACAATGCAAAGTATTTGACCCCATGTCTGCTCTGTGGGCCATGTGCCAGGTCCAGGAATTATACAGTGCACCCGGAAAGTATTCACAGATCTTCACTTTTTCCACATTTTATGTTACAGCTTTATTTCAAAATGGATTAAATTAATTTTTTTCCCAAAATTCTGCACACTATTCACCTTATTCAGGAAGTCGGGTGGGCAGCTCCATTTTGTCAAACAACTTCCGGTTTGCCACTGCGTCTGATGATTAGCTACGTGGGAACATAGTACGTTAGAAGTGTCCAAAGATAAGCAGCATTAATTGTTCAGTTTGTGGGCACCACAACAACTGGAAGAAGAGGAAAATATCGCTTTCAGACTGATGTTTTGAACATGGAAAGGAGAGATCTGAGTGCTGTGGACCAGCATTTAACTTGTTCCCTCCTCCATCCTAAAGGCCCTGAATTTGAAAAATCCACCCAAACGTCCCTATGTCTGTTCATTTTATTTTGTGTAGAAAAAATCCACACCACTGCATCCTTACCCAGAGAATGGTTGGACTACAACGCTCCGTTGAAGAAGCCAAGGCAGATGCTAGTGAGACAAACGGGTTAGCTGTGTTTGTAGCGTCAGCTGCTATCTAATTTATTAATTTTCTGGCGCTTGATACAACCAGGCACTGCATGAAATAACACCATACGTATTTTAATGTTACGTAATCTTGTTGGGTAGTATTTTAACTTGATTCTAGCAGATATTGATAGGCTTCGGTGCTTTTATAGTTCCTCATAGCCAAACTGTCCACACAAAGTAGTTAATATCGGCGTACATAATCGAGGGCCGGTTTTTCATGACATCTTCCCGCTCCGTTATGACCTGTGAGTGAGCCAGAGTCATTCCCTTTGAGCTTTTAAAGTAGACCTGCATTGAAATAAATGTGGTCAGATTTCAGAAAGAAATAGCTGATATGTATTTATAAGACCCTTGTGAATGCAGTAAAGTAAATCTGTAAGTCCAGATTTGTAATTCAGCGGAGAAATCTTCGTTTAAAAATGACAAATTTGCAGCTAAAATTTAGCCCTCTGTGAAAAGTTTGTACAGCCGTATCATTTCCATGACGTCAGGGACAAGACGACGCGCTCCCGCCTTCAGTCTGATCCCGCATTGAAATTGATTTTATCTGTTAGTAATGTTACTTATACACATCCTGGTTTCAACGTGCAAAAGTAAGCTGCAATGAATGTGAGATACAGATCTGTGTGCTCAGATCAGCAACGACATCGACAGCGGGCGCCGTTCTTCCTCTCCCGCTTTCTTCCTCCACTGCGCTTATTAAGTCTGCGGGCTCGTTATCCGCCGACGCGGGCCACTCACACCCCCGTGTCTACTTTGCAGCCGGTGTTGTCAGATTCAGCGCACAACACCGGCATCACCTCTCTGTCTACTGAACGGAGCTGCAGCACACTTGGCACAAGTCCTGAGATTACGCTCGCTGTTTTAATGCGAAGCGGCCGGTACACCTGTTGCTGCGAGGACAGACTTCTTGCGGCAAAATCCACAGCACCGCACGTCTCGGCAATCGGAGCCCCAGAGCTCCATGGACGCTGAGAGAGGTTTATATATTTTTAATGACTGGGATTCTTTGCGGGTCTCGCCTCCATATCCCGCGATGGTACCGGAGGCGAAAGACAGTAGATTTTCATTGCGACACCACTCAATCAAATGTGCGTATGAAAAAGTCCCCCAAAATAATTTTCAAGCACAAATAAAAGAAATGTGTACTCACCAAACGTGCCGCAAGACAATATGAAGTTTTAAAAAAGTAGATCCTTCTGTATAAGACAAGAAAAAGGTGCAGATGCAAACTGATGTAAATCCACAAATTACAATTGGCGCAATGCATGCTGGGAGAGGGTCTTGTCCGTGACGTCTCAGCAGCGTCCATGATGAGAGGGACAATTTTGCAGAGGGCTAAATGTTAGCTGTAAATTTGTCATTTTCAAATGAAGATTTCTCCGTTGAATGACAGATCTGGGCTTGTAGATTTACTTTACTACATTCAGAAGGATCTCGTGTAAATGTAAGTCATTTTTTGTTCAAAAAATCTGACTGCATTTTTTTCAATGCAGGTCTCCTTTAAAAATGTTTTTGTTTCTACCTGTCTAATATCTTCTATTGTTCTATATGGAAAACACAGCACACCGGAAGTCCTAAGACAAAACGGAAATGCCTCTGTTGTAAAAGTGGGTGGGGCTGAATAAGGTGAATGACGATGTGAAAAAAGTTTTTTTTTTTTTTTTTTTATAGATCTTTGAAAATGTATTAAAGATAAAAAAGCCTTTGCCATGAAACTCAAAATTGAGCTCTGAGAGGTGAGATTGAGATGGTTTGAACATGTACAGAGGAGGGACCCAGGGTATATAGGGAGAAGGATGCTGAGGATGGAGCCACCAGGCAGGAGGAGAAGAGGGAGACCAAAGAGGAGGTTCATGGATGTGTTGAGGGAGAACAAGCAGGTGATTATGAGACAGAGGAAGGGTTGGGGTTTCCACATTTGTGGAAGTCTGCTGAAAACCTTTTGAGTAACAGCCACACTGGTCACATGACCTCTTTGGTAATGAGATTAAACCACACCACATGTTCATTTGAGAGTCTTGAACAGAAGACTTTTGTTGTTTTGTTGCTGTGCGTGAACATCACGTTAGAATATCTTCCATCATTTTAAGGTCTCAGCTGTGATGCACGTCGAGCTGCATGCGATTGGCTCAGCTGTTGGCAGGGGGTGGAGGGCAGAGGATGGGTTGCTGTGCTGCTATTGGCTGGCCTGAGGCCCAAGGACAGATGGGAGATTTCAACACAGTGCTTTTTTCTTCTTCAACTCCTTTTCTTTCTCATCCTGTCTTTTCTGCATTTTTCTTTTCCTTCTTTTATCCATTGGTTCTCTGGTGTCTCTTCTTTTAGTTTTTCTGAACTCTGCTGTTCTTTTCTGCTCCTTTGTTGTCTTTTCTCCACTCTCTCTAGCACCTTACTAGTTTCCTTCCCTCATTTCCTTCTCTGTGTTCTTTATTCATCTTAACATGCTCTTTTGTCACGTGTTCATGCTTTTCTGACTGAGTTGAGATAAACTGGTTTTAACTTTATTTTACATACCACAGTCCAGCATTAGGGGTCTTCAGCTGGTTCAGAACGCTGCCGCCAGACTTCTGACACGTAGCAGAAGGTCTGAACATATCACACCCATTTTGGCATCTTTGCACTGGCTCCCTGTCTCTCTGAGAGCAGATTTTAAGGTTTTGTTATTGACTTATAAGGTTGTTCATGGACTGGCACCATCTTATCTGGCTGATCTGGTGGAACTTTACGTGCCGGCCCGGGCTTTGCGGTCGCAGGATGCGGGACTTCTCTGTGTTCCCAGGGTGAAGAAGAAGTCAGCAGGTCAAAGAGCCTTTCTGTATCGTGCACCCACCCTGTGGAACAGTCTTCCTGCGACCGTGAGGCAGTCAGTCTGTGGACATTTTTAAGTCAAGACTCAAAACCTATTTTTATTCTCTTTCTTATGGATAGTTTTTATTTTTATTTGTTTTATTCTTTTACTTCTGTTTTTAATTTATGTATTTGAATTTTTTATTCATTTTTAATTATTTATTCAATTTTATGTTGACTTGTTTTATGTAAGGCGCCTTGAGACAGCTTTTGCTGTGATTTGGCGCATTATAAGCTAATTAAATTAAACTACAATACAACTTTCAAATGTCATTGACTAAATGAGCACCAATCTGGTTTTAAACTGTATTTGCTGGATGTAAACTCATGGTCAGCTGGATTTAAGGCTAATATTAAAGGATTATTAACCTCGCTTGCTTGGTCTGTACGAGGTCTGATATTTCCCCGCACAGACCGAGCAAGCGAGGTTAATAATTAGTTCATTATGTGGCTGTTCAGAGCTGTGTTTGCGTCTTGTTGGTCTTCATGTCCACTTGAGCTCGTTTGCTGTTAATTCTTCCAGTTCAAACTCATCAGTGTAATAAAATTCGCTTGGCGACTGCTCCTCTTCATTGCTCAGAATTTCTTTGTTCACTTTTTGTTTTGTTTAATTTTGCGCTGTGATAATTGTAAACCATTGCAAATCTGATCCATGATCTGAACCGATTGTCATGGCAACAGTCTCATATGGGAAAATATTACACCAGAAATCAGCCAATCAGAGCGTACGTACTGTCATAGCCATATAATGAAATCTTTTATTGTGGTGTATTTTATAGAGAGAGTAAGGTTAGATGTTATCTGTGTCACAGTAAGCTACTAAATCTCATATTCTTCATACAGCCAGTAGGGGGCACTAAACATCTGCATCAAAATTTACAAAAATGGTGAAATTTGAATGTTCGTTGTCCCCACTTTCAGAATGGTTATGATGTTGATAATCCATCAAGACTAGGTCCTAAGATGATACCAAATCTACCACACAGTTGCTGAGGTCCAGCTCCAGATGGACAGATGTTCTGAGGTGTTTTATGTGGGTCCCAGGGTGAATTCACAAAATTAATCAATAATGAAAAGTTATGAAAAGAAACTGATTGTTTCAGAAATGTTCTTTTGTCAGACTTTTTGGTACGTGCTGGAGATAATGTCGAGCTGTCAGCAGCGGATCTGCCAGGATTTTAAAGCCTGTTTCTTCACACATCGACTAATTTATTGGATGGTGACGGCTCGCCGTGACTCTTCGGGCTTGATGTAGTTTCGTAGGATGCAGTTCAGTTTCTGTGTCTGCCTTTGATTTGGACATGGTGGTTTTCCACATGCCATGATGTCACTCAAAACCTGTGGGACACTCGCATGACTCAAGCACAAGCGTCACATTCCTCATGTGTCCTCAGGATCTGTCCGGCTCCATTGATGACTTGCCCACAGGCACTGAGGCAGCGGTAACCTCGGGGGCACCAGGCTCTGGGGCCACTCAGGCTGACCAGGGGAACTCTGCCTGTTCACCCTTCTCCCCAAATGTCTCACCACGCCTCCCCCCGCCCACCCGCACAGCGCCCTCCCCCTCCCCTTCACCTTCCCCCACGGGGTCCAGCAGCCAGTCACGCTCTGGCCCGCTGTCGCCCACCAGCAGCGCAGCAGGTAGGACCACCCACTGCAGAGCTTTTTCAGAATTTTTTTTTTTTTAGAACATGGCAACAAAAGTAATGTATTTTTGAGTAAATTTGACAATATGGCTGAACAGTAGGTTTGATTTTTGTCCACTTTTGGCTCTGCCTCCATCAGGTTTCCCTCCTGCTCTGCAGCGCAGCACCCCGGGGCCCCAGGTCGGCCCGCAGCACTTAACACCGCCCGTGTCTGCTCATCCATCACCAGGGGGGCCCATGCACCAAGGCACCTACCAGCAGGGCGGTCCCTCCTACAGCCAATACGGGCCCTCAGGTACAGGACTCCCCCACCATCAATTTAAATTGTTTAATTTAAATTAATAGTAAAAGACTTTGAAATTAAATGATTGATTTGAGATGGCAGTTTCCTTTCAGAATAAAATAAAGCAAATGTTTCTTTGTTGGTGTTGCCACAATGCTGTCACTCCGCCTCCAGGGAACTTCCCTCGGCCCCCTCACTACGGTGGGGCCCCGAGCACCAACTATAGCGGCCCTGGCCCCAGCCTGGTTAACAGCCAGGGGCTGAACGCCAGCAGCCCGATGCACGGTCAGGGCCCCTCCACCCCGTCAGCCTGCAGCCAGGGGCCTGGCACTGGAGGACGGCCTTACCCCGCTGGAGGGAGCACCATGGCTCCCACCTCCCCTGGTATGCCACAGCCTGCTGGACAGGGCATGGGGCCTCCGGGGCTCATTGTCAGCCGCAAACCCTCTGACATTGGTCTCAACAGCGGATTAATTCCAAACTCTTCCTCTTCCCCCTCGTCGTCCTCGACAGCCGCCCAAAGCAGGTGAGTGTGGGTGGAGGTGATGTCACCAAGCAGCGTTCACAGTGGGGGGGGGGGCACCCACCTATTTCAGTCTGAACTTATTTTTATATTCTGGATTTTTTTGTGTGTATTATGTGTATTCATCAAATTGTCTTTTATGAGTACATTTTAAAACGAATGTCTAAGCCTGAGTAAAAAATCCACAGTTGTGTCACAGACTAAGTTGTTTTAAATTTAAAATCCAAGATAAATATTTTTGTTAGTGTGTTTGTTCACTCAGGTGGCTCATGCCAAACTATGATTTTTGCATTTGAGGTGTTGGCATTCTAAAATTTGTGACTTGTTTATGTCAGTGGGATAAGGAGTCGGTGCAAACACTGTAGACCTGGGTTCAAGTCCCGGCCAGGCTACCTCTCTCCTTGGGTCAGACACTGCTTCTGCATCATCCCAGCCCACCCAGCTGTAAATGGATCCTGGCTTTGGTCAGAGAAGTAACCTGTGGTGGGCTGGTGTCACCTCCAGGGGGAGTCGTAGACCCTCAGAATCTGGAGATGGGCTCTGGCAGGCCTCAGGCCCTGTTGGACTCAAGTCACTTGTTTTCTGTAAAACATTGCTCTTCTGTGTCTGAATATTATATTATTTCATTTTTAAAACTGTTGACCTCCAACAGTTTTTGTTACTTCTCCTTCACCACCTCCATCATCCAGGCCTCCCTTCGCTCGCTCCCCTTTCTGTCACACCCAGTCCTGGCCCTGGGCCCAGTCCACCCTGTCTCCTACCCTCCACCTGTCCCACCCTCCTCATCCTCACTCGCAGCACAGCGTCAGTGCTCAGTTACAGACAGCTGCTGAGCATCATGGGTAGGTTTAGAGTGCCAGAGCCTTTGTACTCTGCATTCAAGCTGCCAGCTCGCCACTGACCTTTGATCTGACCCTGTCTTCTTCTCTTCGGTGTTCAGACAGGGCAGTTACCCCAGTATGGTACCAATGGGCCCTGGAGGCCTCTACAACCACCAACTCAGCAGCGGCTCTGGGGGCATGATGTCACAGGGCCTCTCCTACAGTGCCACGCCCTCAGGTGAGGCAGAAAGTTATCAAATTATCTGCTGAAAAAGACAAATGTGCACACTGCTGAGGTCATGCAGGATCTCCCAAAATCAATGTCAGGAGGTTACACCCGGACAGATGGGAAGACAAAAGAAGTCACAACATTAATCTCCAATTGGGAAATGATAGTTACATTTTTTTGACATGACTTGTGCAGTGAAGAAAAGCTGTCGAGCTTAAATAGCTTCAGTTCCTGCTGACACATTCTTGTGTCCAAAAAAAAAAACCTCATTTGTTTGCTGAATTCAGGCCGCATGATGATGACAGCAGAGGGTGCTCAGACAGATGCCAGACACAGGGCGGAGCTCAGCAAAGAGGGTGCCAACCTCGCCAATGATCCGCTCAAATCCAAGGTATGTCATCTGGCTTCACTGACCTATCAGGATAGTTGTTCTCTGTGCTGAGCTCCACTCTGCTCAGTGTAGACACAAATGAGCCTTTATGAAGCAAATGAACCAATTGCTTCAGAAAAAAATTTCTGTATCAAAATTTCTCATTAAACATTCCATATTTGTTTTAAGCCGTGGTCACATGGCACTAACGAAGGACACCGAAGCCAAAACGAAATGAAAAATCTGGAATTACGTTGACTTTCGGAGATATCATTTAACCGTTGTCCAGCTTCGTTCCTGCAGCTGGCGCTTCGTCAGAATTTTTGAACTTTGGAAAAAGGTGAACGAGCCCCAATGACAACCTTAATTCATCCATACGCCACTTTGCTTTCCGTCTTGACGGTTCTTCTTTGTTTGCATAGTTCCCGTACCCTCAACATTCTGTTTGATTGTTGTCCAACTTCCCAAGTCACACGTCTTGACCGAATATTGACAATATCTGAACAGATCAATAACCAAAGATCTGATGAGCTGAATGTGACTCATCCATGTGTGGGACGAAAAGCAACGTTGTCATATAGAAACAGGAGTGGAAGAACATTTGATCAACTACTTGAACTATTTACGTACGTTCCAGCCGTCTGTGGCTGGAGAGGCTGTGCACACACACAAACAGCTGTGTGCACGTTCGCATGCTGGACTGGAACATGTGTGTGCACGTTTTTGTGAAGACAAACTGTCAAGACGACCAGAACTCGCACCTGCAGGTGCTTTGGAGAGCGCACGTTGACTGCAGAAATGGTCACAGGTTGGCGCTCGGTCAGAAACCTGCTGTCACATCATCATGAATGTTTTGATTTTGTTTAAAGCGTCAAGGTCGCCGTTAGCTTTGGTTTTGTTTGTCTTTTATGTGCTCTGGACTTACAGGCTTTTCTTTGATGGGAGAAGTGCCAGCCCATTCGTCCTCTTTTTCTCAACAATTTGTGACTTTTTTTTTTCCTTTGTTCAGCGAACGCTGTGTGACTGGGCCCTTATTTCAGCTGAGCTTTTTCTTTGTCTTTGCATTTCCTGGTGTAGCTGCTGTGCGTATACTGCCCCTGTGGTTGATGTGGGTATTGCAGCTCCTAGCTGCTATTATTAATTGTATCATGCACAAAGAGTGCTTAGAACAGAGATTGGATACGTGTGTGTGTGTGCTTTCAGGCCTCAAGTAAAATATTTTCAGATGCCTCTCACGTGACGTCACTTCACGGGTTGAGATCCCCAGCTTACGTGAGAAATGTTTCTCATGAAACATCCGTGACTTTGGTGCCACTTTTATTAAATGTCTACATTTAGAAACTGATAACACACGTGGAGCGTGAGGTGAAAGCAGTTAATGATGTAAACGATTAAAGGCATTGCGCTGCGGTGGTTTGAATCATATTTGTCTAATAGATTACAGTTTGTTCATGTAAATGGGGAATCTTCTTCACAGACTAAAGTTAATTATGGAGTTCCACAAGGTTCTGTGCTAGGACCAATTTTATTCACTTTATACATGCTTCCCTTGGGCAGTATTATTAGACGGTATTGCTTAAATTTTCATTGTTACGCAGATGATACCCAGCTTTATCTATCCATGAAGCCAGAGGATACGCACCAATTAGCTAAACTGCAGGATTGTCTTACAGACATAAAGACATGGATGACCTCTAATTTCCTGCTTTTAAACTCAGATAAAACTGAAGTTATTGTACTTGGCCCCACAAATCTTAGAAGCATGGTGTCTAACCAGATCGTTACTCTGGATGGCATTTCCCTGATCTCTAGTAATACTGTGAGAAATCTTGGAGTTATTTTTGATCAGGATATGTCATTCAAAGCGCATATTAAACAAATATGTAGGACTGCCTTTTTGCATTTACGCAATATCTCTAAAATCAGAAAGGTCTTGTCTCAGAGTGATGCTGAAAAACTAATTCATGCATTTGTTTCCTCTAGGCTGGACTATTGTAATTCATTATTATCAGGTTGTCCTAAAAGTTCCCTAAAAAGCCTTCAGTTGGTTCAGAATGCTGCAGCTAGAGTACTGACGGGGACTAGCAGGAGAGAGCATATCTCACCCGTGTTGGCCTCCCTTCATTGGCTTCCTGTTAATGCTAGAATAGAATTTAAAATTCTTCTTCTTACTTATAAGGTTTTGAATAATCAGGTCCCATCTTATCTTAGGGACCTCGTAGTACCATATCACCCCAATAGAGCACTTCGCTCTCAGACTGCAGGCTTACTTGTAGTTCCTAGGGTTTGTAAGAGTAGAATGGGAGGCAGAGTCTTCAGCTTTCAGGCTCCTCTCCTGTGGAACCAGCTCCCAATTCAGATCAGGGAGACAGATACCCTCTCTACTTTTAAGATTAGGCTTAAAACTTTCCTTTTCGCTAAGACTTATAGTTAGGGCTGGATCGGGTGACCCTGGACCATCCCTTGGTTATGTTGCTTTAGACGTAGACTGTGTTTCATAATTATTGTATGGCCTTGCCTTGCAATGTGGAGCGCCTTGGGGCAACTGTTTGTTGTGATTTGGCGCTATACAAGAAAAAAGTTGATTGATTGATTGATAAAACCCCTGATGACTCGCAAAAGCGACAAACACTGCTGTCTGACACTAGGTGTCTCCACTGAGCTTGTGTGAATGCCCTGTGGTGTTTCCAGTCCCAGTCATGAACTCAAAAAGTTTTGTGGTTTGTTTTTCTGTCATAGGACAGATACAGCTCCCTGTCACCGATGTCCCCCAGCTCAGTCAGTGTGTCCTCCTGCATCGGAGGGGATGCTGATGGTGTCGGCAGCTCCGCCTGGTCCAAGGCCACCAGTAACCCTGTAAGTGCTTGTTGGTGAGAGCTAGGACTGTATTGACTTTAGGGGGATTCACTGGAGCACCTCATCCACATCAGCACTCTGATTAGAGAGCGAGGCCGGACACAGATAAACTTTTGTGGGTCTTTAATGTGAAGCAGAGATCCACTTTACAGCTTACAGCTCAGTTGTTGGTACGTTTTGAATGCCCACTGACTCTCTGAACAATGTTGTGTGGATAAATTGTCTATAACATCTGTAACATCTGCACAATAGCGTCTGTACTGTCTGGTATCTGAAATAAAGAAATAAAATACACATGAGCTAGCTCAATAACAGGTTAACATGAACATCGCTTAGCTTAGCCACGAAATGAGGAACATGCAAAGAAACGCTTTAGCATTAGCACACGAATTAGCGCCAAATTGACCGCTTCATTTACATATTAAAAGAACTCATTAGCATTCATATACAACTCATTTAACCAACCTTCATCACAAACTCAGACAGAGTGAAAGTAGAATGATGTAATCTGCCGTGAATGGCCCAATACTACCGGCCTAATGACCCCTTAGCTGCCCATGTGAGCGCCTGAAGGAAAAACACAATAAAACAGTCCTGAACCGTCCCAACTAAGGCAGTAATAAGGGAATTTATAACAGTGCTGCTGCCCTGTGTGTGTGTGTGTGTGTGTGTGTGTGTGTGTGTGTGTGTGTGTGTGTGTGTGTGTGTGTGTGTGTGTGTGTGTGTGTGTGTGTGTGTGTGTGTGTGTGTGTGTGTGTGTGAGACTGAAAGAAAATCTAACTTTCTGAATATACTCTATATCATAGCCTAAAGTTGTGAGTAAATCAGTTCGAGTCCCGCTTAGACAGGAACATCATTCAGGTTCCTTGGACAAGGTCAGGTGAGCGCCTTGGATGGCAACATGCTGAAATCTGTGTGCGAGAAAGAAATGCATCTTTGTAAAATGTTTTAAGCAAAAATAAAAAATAAAAAAAATCAGCACAATATCAACGCATTTAGTGGAACTTCAAGACAGGTGGCAGCAGAAGCAACAGGAGGAGGAATGATTCGGACTGCAGCAGTCACGATGGCGTCTGTAGTTATTCTTCTGACCTTCCATGTGTTTGGTTTCTGACTGTGGACTCTCTGTTCCCGTCTGTCCAGAAGTCCAACATTGCCTCCATGACCAACGAGAAGATCACACGGTTATACGAAATGGGCTGCGAGCCGGCGCGGCGAATGTGGGTGGACCGGTACCTGGTTTTCATGGAAGAGCGTGGGACGCCTGTGGCCCACCTGCCGGCAGTGGGAAAGAAGCCGCTGGACCTGTGCAGACTCTACCTGGCTGTCCGAGAGATCGGAGGCTTGGCTATGGTCAGGCGTTGCTCAGATTCCATCACCTTCTCGGTCCTCTCCTCCACAGTCTCATTCATGTTATCCTCTTCAGGTGAACAAGAACAAAAAGTGGCGTGAGCTCTCCACTCTGCTGAATGTGGGCACATCGAGCAGCTCGGCGAGCTCTTTGAAGAAGCAGTACATCCAGTACCTGTTTGCCTATGAGTGTAAGGTGGAGCGAGGAGAGGAGCCTCCACCTGAGGCCCTGGGAACCACAGGAGACCTGAAGAAACCGCCCTCACTTCAGGCAAAGGTTCAGCCACCCTCTCCTGGTAAGAATCACTCCAGACCGAGATCTGAATGGTCTGTTGCCATGGTAGCAGCCAGAGTATGCCAACCTTTAGTTTGCACATTAACAGTGAAAACATCACAGCCATGGGAAACGGTAAAAAAAAAAAAACCTCACATAGAGGCCAATGCTACGAGGCTGTGAAAAGTCAGAGGAATCCTGCGGATTTTGTCATGGGGGGGGCTGGCTAGTGTTGTACTCTGCTGATGGTCTGTAATCGTGATTGTCACAAAGTAGGGATGCAGCAGTACCACTTTTTCCCAGACTGAGTACAAGTACTTACATTTGGGTGCCCGTGGATACAGAGTACCAACATGAATTCTTAATGATACATTACAGTTTTATGATGACTTTCTAAATGTTTTATTCATCAGCTGTTCCTTACTTTTTGACTATAACTGCTACCACTATCATTAGCTTTTTTTTTTTTTTTTAAGGTGTGTCCGTGGAGACTCTCCCCATGTTAGCATTTAGCGTGTCTGTCCTGACGGGCTAAAAGCGTGTCTCAGTGTGGACGTCTGTCATTTCTTGTCTTTGCAGCAAACTCAGGGTCTCTGCAGGGTCCCAACACACCTCACTCCAGCAGCAGCTCTCTGACCGACGCCCCCGGAGACCTGAAGCCACCGACCCCCTCCCCCACTCCACATGAACACATGACCCTGCACCCAGGGCACAGGTAGACCAGGGTTCAAACAGGGTTTGCCTTTTAGAATAAATAGTTGTGTGCCTTAAGGGCACCATAATCTGAAAAGTTTGGTGCCCCTCAGAAAAGTTCGGTACCAAACCTACCGCTACGCAGCATAGTGGCAAAGCAACTAGGGGGTCTGGGGGCATGCCCCCCACAAAATTTTGATATAAAAGGATGCAAATTGTGCATTCTGGTGGTATCTGGGGCAGATTTGGGGTGAAATTATGGAAGAACAAAAAACGAAAGAGATCTGCACAGCCAGTTAGCTCCCAAACAAGCCTTTAATAACACACCAAAGGTGACGTTTCGGGCCTCGCCCTTCATCAGACAGGATGAAATTATGGAAGGGAATTTGTGTTTTTGGAGTAATATTTTCTGAAATTTCGAAACTTTCTAACCTTGTCAGAAGCTGAGATGACCCCATGCCAATATGCACAGGCAGATTGGCATGGGGTCATCTCAGCTGCCGATGTTTTATTAAACATCCAGCCCATTAACAATCATGGCTGCCGTGAGTGTTGATTACACTTATGATTACAGAAAATCTATTAGCAGTCATCATGGTCATCTGCCATTCTCTGCAGCACTTCAAGGTGTTCTTCCTCAGAATCAGAATTAAGATCAGAATCTAAGGCAGCTCTTCCCTCAAAAACTCTGTCATAATTGTGTTTATAAACCAGTCACCATTTGCTTTTATTATACATCTGTGTAGTTAATAAATAAAATAATCTTCACAGATGATTTGCTCGCGTGCACCCGTAGAGAAATATAAAAAACTCTCCGCTGGCTGCTGTTCGCTCTTCCCTCAAAGACGCTCCATTTGATCTGTGTATAATAAAATGCAGCATTACAAACAGAGAAGAACATTTTTTGATGACGTTTTGTGTATGTGTCGGTCTCAGAAAGTCAAATTCTGCGCACATTTTGTCCAAATTTGATAGATTTCTGTACAGTTATGAAATAAAAAAGGTGGATTCCAGTCGGGAATGCAAGTCTAAAGAATTGTGTGCCCGTCCCCAAAGTAGGGTGCCACGGGTTCCCGGGTAACCGCTAAAATCGAACCCTGGGTTCAAACCCACACCAGCATCTTTTATATAGTAATGATTACCGGCTCTGTCTGGAGCTGCCTTCCAGTTTGACACTAGTGATAGGATGATGATACCTCAAGGAGTGTATTGACACACTACACAAACCGTATTGACACTGTGTTGGTCACTCAATAGTGACCCCTGCAGTAATTATAAAATCATTGCAGGTAAATAAAATAAAAAGATGGAAAAGCTAACATGAAATAGTTAATTGCCAGTCCTCTATTTAAAATATGATCTCATAATTGCATAATTTCTCAATTTGTGTGTCGAGTTAAGCTGTTCATGAGAAGAGTTTAAAATTTGCTTAAAACCTTGTGTAAATGCTAAACTGAGTTTTGTAAAATATAGCAAATTTGGAGTTAAAATTTATAACTTATGTATGGAAATTTGTTAACTTAAGTGTTAAAGCATATGAAGTAAAAGACTAAAAATATTCATTTATGCATTTTTATTGAGGAACAAAGGTTTCTGAATGCGATTTCTCCTCTTACACACCAGTTCCCCTGCCTTAGAAAAAACTCTTTCACAGGGTACAGATGAAGATGGTGAGCAGAAAGATTTCAGTGCGAGTTGATAAAGGTGTGGATATGTTTTCTGGTTATTCTTCCAGTATTGTAAAGGAGTACAAACATATCTAATTGGAAAAATAACAGTAAACAAAGATTTATCTTATTTGGCGTCAAAAGATCAAAATTATTCCAGACTGGGGAAACGTCTTTGAACGATCCATGAAGTCAGTGGAACAAGGTGAGGGCAAGCAAAACTCCATCCAACAAATCCTCAACATGTGGATTCAGTTTGTTTCCTTATAAACACAATTTGGCGCGGCGCAGCCGAACAACACAGTTCCTCTTATCAGTCACATGATTTTTTTTTTTCTTAAAGTGATACATGAACCAATACGGGGTTTCACTCTTGTGTGCTCGGCACAGTGCTGACGCACCAGTGTTGTTCATCCCATCACTATTTGACACCGTCCCAGGGGATACAGGGTTCAAACCTTCCCACAGTACCCATCATGTCCCACAGGGAGCTCAGTGCTCACCTTATTTTCCCCCTTATTTATCTGATCTTTGTCATATAACGAGCGTCGTTATATGAAATGTGTAACGATCGTGAAGCCTTCAGCACACAAACACATTCAACACTTTTTTTTATATATATATATATATATATATATATATATATATATATATATATATATATATATAGTGGGTTCATGTGGTTAAAGTCCTCATGTTCCTTGTGGTTCATGTCTCAGGAGTCTTGGAGGAGTAAGCATCCAGGATCCATTCTGTGAAGGCAACGATCCAGCCTACCATGGTAAGCAAGGCCCAGGGCCTGCTAGCGCCCCCTGTCAACATGGAGGAGCTCCAACAGATCCCACCCTGGGGATGCAGTATGATGCTAACAAAGAGGCGTACAGAGGACTGAGGAAGGGTGAGGAGGGTTAAAAAAAAATTAAAATACCCCTTAATTATCCTGTGTGCCTTCTGGCAAACACAAGCCTAGGATTTCAGCTTGTTAAAAAAAAAAAAAAAAGTTTTGGTTCAGGTATGACATCCAGTCCAAATGGTCTCTTGCTGACACTTTAAATTTTTTGGTCATCTTCTCATATTGTCTCCTGGTGCGTCTCAAGATGTCTGTATGTGACAGTGATGTTTTATTAAAATAATAAAGTCTGGCCGACTTGATTATTTTGTGGTTTAGATCAGTTTGGCATAAAAGCACAGTTTTCTCAAACCTTTGTAAAAAGAATCGATAATATTTAATTTTGGGTTAAATCGACATTTAAAGGCTGGACTTTTTGTAGTTTATTAGAGTCCAGGTTTCTTGAGTCTGGAGTGGGCGTGTCTACTGAGAACCAGTCAGGGTTATTGATCATTTGGTGGTTGTTGATTCTGATGTTTCAGTTTGTGTTCTTGAGGAAACAGGAGGTCAGTGCAAGGTGGGACTCTCTGTCCTCCGCTCGCTCAGACCCTGTTATGACTCAGCAGGACAGGGTTTGTTTTTTTAAACCACATTAATTAGTCTGTTTCTGCCTGAACCTCCCTCAGGTCCAGGACTCAAGGAGCCCTTTGGTCCCAGCCATGTGGCCAGTGGTACCATGCAGGACATGTGCCCACGTGGGCCACCGCCTCGCCCTGTGCCAGGACTGGGATCTCGGCCTCAGTACCCCTACAGCCCCAGTTACGAGCGGAGGTAACCTGTTTACTTTGACAGATGCTAAAAGATGAAACATTTCCTCTGTCCGGGTCGGCGTCTCCTTTAATCATGATCCTCTCGTGTTCTGCAGGACAGACCATGTGATGGTCCCAGAGGGAGGCATGGCGCCCCCTGGAGGTCCATCTGGAAGGGAGCCTGGCTTGTACCCTGCTAACAGATACGTTCAGCAGAGGTGAGGAAAGCCATTAGAGATAAAGACTGAAATAGAGAGACTTAACATGGTGACATTGTTTTTATCTGTTAGACACGAAGGCTACGGGCAGCAGTTCCCCCACAGCATGGCCTACAGTTCCCATCAGCCCCTGTACACGCAGCAGCAGGTGAGCAGCTTGTCCACATGGGGGCACTTTTACAACACCTTCAGCTTGTAAACAGGAAGTTTACTCTCAAACTGTTAATTTTAAAAATAACAACAACAAAACAAATCTGTATTGTTTATCACGTAAGGTCAAAGTTCCACTGTCCTGAACTTTCCCTTTGACGTGATGAATCCTCTCATTCTTGGTGGCTCCAGGTTTCATAAAAAACAGAGAGAGGGGCCTGTTAAACTCCAGATCATGTGAGTGAGACTGTTCTGTTGTCAGGGCTACAAGCGTCCTCTGGACAGTGTGTATCCAGCAGCCAAACGTCACGAGGGCGAGGCCTTCGCCATCCAGCAGTACGCCACTCAGCAGCCTGATGTCTTCAGTCCCTACGGAGGGGGCGGGAGCTTCATGGGACCAGAACGGCGTCCCATTCAGGGCCAGTATCCATGTCCATATAACCGTGACCACCTGCCACCCGGAAACCAGGGGCTCTCACAGAACAGTGTCATGGGTGCAGGGCCTCCCGTTGGGCCAGCGGGCCCCAGGGAGGGACTACAGGGTAGCACATGGCACCCCCGAGCAGAAATGAGCTACTCAAGCCGACAGGGAGAGCACTACACCAGTGTGGGCAGGGGGGACGACCTAGAGAGCAGGGCCCCCCAGGATGGCCAGTGGCTCCCGAGTCACCCTGGCCAGTGCCAACCCCAGTACCCCCTACACTCCTCATCCTCATCCACCTCCGTGTCTGTCCTCCCATCCTTTCAGGCCACACCCACAATTCCAAACCACCTCTCTCGTGCTCATAGCCCCTCCTCTTTTCCACGGCCCCTTGGCGGCTCCTTGTCCCTGAACAGTTCCCCCTATGTGCCAACCTTAAAGAAGGCGGGGCTCCCCGGTGCCGTCCCCGGGCCCCTGCCAACACAAAACCTCCCCGTCCTGCACAGAGAGGTCTGCTTCCCGCCGGGGTCTGTGGAGTCCACATCAGCCAAACTGACACCACGACCACGGGTGACCGCCAAGGACGCAGGTCAGACATACGACACGCATGCACCATGACCACACGTGTTCAAGTGCTATCAGCTGATGCTCTGAACTCGTCCTATCAGGGAGCCCGGAGGCATGGCGCGTGATGATGTCACTGAAGTCAGGCCTGTTAGCGGAAAGCACCTGGGCTCTGGACACCATCAACATTCTGCTGTATGACGACGCCACCGTAGGCTCCTTCAACCTCTCACAGGTCCGCCACACAGACCCGGACAGGAAACACTTCCTGTTTGAATATTTTATTTTGAAAGGACACATGGAACAGTTTTCTTAAAGTTCTGCTCATCTCTCCTGCAGCTTCCTGGTTTCCTAGAGCTGATTGTCGAGTATTACCGCCGCTGCCTCATCCAGATCTTCGGGATTCTGGAGGAGTGTGAGGTGGAACCTAACAGCAGGACGACCATGTTGATGCAGAGCAAACCCCAAGTCTCCGCCCCCAAGACAACTGACCAATCATCTGGGGAGCAGGGGGTGGAGAAGTTGGACGCTGAGGAAGCAGAGCACCTGGACAAGGAGAATGAGAGTGTGACATCACAACCCCCAGACTGCAGCCAGGTCACAGCAGAGCCCCGCCCCCAGCAAGCCAGCAAGTATGACAAGCTGCCAATCAAGGTTGAGGAGAGTGATGAGGATGCAGAGATGATGGAGGAGCGCTGGGCGGAGCTAAACCGCCCTAACTGCTTCATCAGCGGCATCCTGCACTGGAAAGCTGGAGGCGGAGACACCACCATCCACATCCAGACGCACTTTGAGCCCTGCACCGGAGACCCCGCCCCCCTGAACCCTCTGGAGAAGGGGGAAGGGGGCGGAGCTCCTGATGCTGAGGAGAACCAGCTTGAAAGGCAAAGAGGTGAAGGTGCCAAGAGATTTTTTATATTTTAATTTCAGATCTGAAGTCTGATCCAGTTTCTTTTGTTCCTCCTGCAGACTCCCTGCCTGAGGGTCAGAGGTCACCTGTGCAGAGTCCCATCAGCCAGCTGGAGGATGAGCCACGGTGTTGGGACGAGGCGCCGCTGTCGACAGCGGAGCCCTGGCAGGACTCACTCGCCCGATGCTGCGTGTGCGTCTCCAACATTGTGCGCAGTCTGTCTTTCGTCCCCGGAAACGATGCTCACATGTCCCGACACCCGGGTCTGGTACTGATCCTGGGTCGGCTGGTGCTGCTGCATCACTACCACGCCCGGCGGAAACGGGCACTGCCGACCTACCAGCGCGAAGCGGAGCAAGGCCGAGCCTGCAGTCACGACGAGTGGTGGTGGGACTGTCTGGCGATGCTCAGAGAGAACACGCTGGTGACGCTCGCCAACATGGCGGGCCAGCTGGACCTGTCCCAGTACCCGGAGAGCATCTGCCTGCCCATCCTGGACGGGCTGCTGCACTGGATGGTGTGTCCATCGGCCGAGGCCCAGGACCCGTTCGTGGCGGGGGGCGGCGGCTCCTCGCTCACGCCCCAGAGGCTGGTTCTGGAGTGTCTGTGCAAGCTGAGCATCCTGGACAATAACGTGGACCTACTGCTCGCCACGCTGCCATTCAGCCGCCAGGAGAAACTGTTCACCACTCTGGTGCGCCTCGTGGGCGAGCGGAAAAACCAGATGTGCCGTGAGATGGCAGTGGCTGTTCTGTCCAACCTGACGCAGGGCGACCCGGTGGTGGCGCGGGCCGTCGCCCTGCAGAAGGGCAGTGTGGGAACATTAATCAGTTTCCTGGAGGACAGCGTGGCCATGGCTCAGTACCAGCAGAACCCCCAGAACCTGCTTCACGCCACAGCGCCGCCGGAGCCGCCCAGCATCAACATGATGTGCCGCGCTGCCAAGGCGCTGCTCGCCATGGCAACAGTGGAAGAAAACCGGACAGAGTTTGTTCTGTATGAGAGTCGGCTGCTGGACATCTCTCTGTCCGCCGCGCTCAGCTCGTCCGTGGCCGCCATCATGTGCGAAGTACTGTTCATACTCAGCCGCTCGTGACACGTACACCACTGTGGACGTAGCTCCGCCTACCTGCTGTGAATCAAACGGTTCTATTTTTATTTAAAGAACAGAAACAAAGTTTTTACATATAAATATGTGCGACGCCGTGTCGACGTAAAGTTCTGCCCTTTTTGTGAATTTACAAGTTTTAGTTTTTCTGTTATGAAATAAAAATATAAACACTTTTTTCTGTCAGTTTGAAGAAGTCTTTTTATTTGATAAATTATAAAAAAAAAAAATGTGTGAACTTTTTGTCACTCAGCTTATCAGCTGTTTATTTGGAATTTTTAAATATTGTTAATATAGAAAGATTTTTTGTCTTTCACCAAAGTTCAGAGTTTGGGTTTTTTTTTGTGGGCTGAGTTAGCTGGCTGTGGGTGGAGTCAGATTAATTTAAATCTTGGGAGGGGCTGTGTCTGCTTAATTGTTGTTTTGGTTCTCATTTTGGATTTTTGGGGGTTATTAAATGTGAATTTTATGATGGTCAGTATTTTGGATGGTGTGACATCACTCCGCCATCTTGCTCCTGTAAATAGACGCTATAGATTGGAGCGCCACTTTCCCTTCCAGCAGATGATGTCATCATTTCCTGGTGGACTTTTCTGCAGAGCTGAATAATGCATAGTCTGTATTTTACAAAAATCACCTTCAGGATGTGTTTTTTTTGCCTGCACTTTGTGTTTTCATTGGACAGACTGTACTGGCGAGGGGGCGGGGCTCTACTCATAACTGACAGTTGTAGCAGATGTAAATGATGCTGTTTGATTGGATTGTTTATTGAAATCTTTATATGTTCCACATGTTGTAGAATAAATGTTCATGAACTCTGGTCGAGCACTGTGAATGCAGTGCCGGCCTTCTTTTGTCCACTAGAGGGTGATCAACAACCACCTGAGTCCTGTTTTTTCCTTCCTCAGTCTCATTTGTCCACAAGCATCGACAACCACTGGGGGGGCAGTATTATGTCCCTCATTTATTTATTTATCGACTGTCAGATGTATTTTGATGACGTGTTATTGAAACTAAAGACAGCCGCGCGTAACGCGGCTTTACAGCAGGGACAGAGTCCGAGTCCAACAGGATGTGCAGGTTACAGTGAGCCAGCTGTTTGTCCTGTGAGTCCTGGTAGTCCAGTCCACCGGAGTCTGGACCCAGTTTCACCAACAAACAGCTTTTAGCCTCAGAATTTCCATGGACATGGGCCAATGCCTGATTTTCAGCAGCAGCTCATTTGGACTTGAAGACTGCAGCCCAGTCCAGCGGTTCAGAGGCGGCTTTCTTTGGGATGGATGGGAAGACGGTCTGCATCTTCTGCTGGAACTCTGACAGCTGGAAGATACAAGAACACGTCCTTAAAGTAATAAATTTATATAGAAACAAAAAGATGTCAAAGCCGGTGAAAGTTTGAGATTTTCCTTCCAATGTCTTTAATGATGGAACGCTCGCCACATTTTAGTGTCCACATACGTTATGGACGTCCAGAAGCTTCCAGATGGCAGTGCTGAGCAGCCCGACCCCACAGCAGGCCCACAGCGACCCCCAGCCCAGTGCCCGCAGCGCCAGCCCCGCCCCGCTCTCTGGAACTGCTGCCGTTGCCACCACACCCTGCAGAGGACAGGAAGTCAGGACAGCTGAATCAGACAGACAATTTAATGAAAACTTCAGTAAATGTCCCCCAAAAGGTCAAAGTGAAGCCTGAGTTTGCCTCCTTGTGCTAAATTTACTTTAAAAGCCCAAAAACAGTTTATCGGTTTTATTTTCTGTGGTTTTCTTTTCACCTTATTGAAGCAGGCTGGACTCTTCTTCTTGGCCAGCGCCAGTGTGGATCCAAACCCTGCCATCATCCCTACAGCAGCCACTGCAGTCAGAAAGGCTGCACCTGCAGCCCGGAACACAAAACCCAAAGAACCCAGGTCCACGGTTCAGAAGAAACCAAAATATGTTTGCACAGTGCCCCTACTGGTGAGACAGGGAAGTGAGCCAATGAAAGGGTCCATAAACTAATTTCAGATGGTCAGTCAGTCACTGGAGGATGGGGTGGATCAGGGGTTCCAGCACCTGCCTCCTGTGCAGAAGGTCACTAGTTTGAGTCCAGGGTGGGTCAGGTACTTGACACCACCCAACAGCAAATGGGAAACCTGATGGCAAGGAAAGGAACTGATCACCCTCATCGGGCCACAACCTGGAACACATGCAGCTCTAACGACCGCCAACCTCCCCGGTACGAGACTGGCCCCAGTGACAAAATACAAAGTCCTTAAAAACTGGAGACCCAGTGACAACTTGGACTCAGGTTTCTACTGATTTCTAACAGCTACTGATAGTGACAGCTACCAGAGGAAACCCCACTACAGGAGACTGTTAATTCTTCCCCCAGTTCTTTCTGTAATACTGTCCCTTAAAAAGTACAAACTTGAACTATTCTGCACTTTTAAATTTAATCAAAGTCACAGCAAAAATAATCAGGCCTGTGTCCTGCAAGCTCAGCTAGGTCCTCGGGCCTCTAAGGCAGATAATAAGAATGTGGGACCGAGACTTCTGGGACCCCACAGGGCTGCTGTTTAAGTCCAAAACTACAACCCCTGGCAAAAATTATGGAATCACCGGCCTCGGAGGATGTTCATTCAGTTGTTTAATTTTGTAGAAAAAAGCAGATCACAGACATGACACAAAAATAAAGTCATTTTAAATGGCAACTTTCTGGCTTTAAGAAACACTATAAGAAATCAAGAAAAAAAGATTGTGGCAGTCAGTAACGGTTACTTTTTAGACCAAGCAGAGGAAAAAAATATGGACTCACTCAGTTCTGAGGAAAAAATTATGGAATCACCGGCCTCGGAGGATGTTCATTCAGTTGTTTAATTTTGTAGAAAAAAGCAGATCACAGACATGACACAAAAATAAAGTCATTTTAAATGGCAACTTTCTGGCTTTAAGAAACACTATAAGAAATCAAGAAAAAAAGATTGTGGCAGTCAGTAACGGTTACTTTTTTAGACCAAGCAGAGGAAAAAAATATGGAATCACTCAATTCTGAGGAAAAAATTATGGAATCACCCTGTAAATTTTCATCGCCCAAACTAAAACCTGCATCAAATCAGATCTGCTCGTTAGTCTGCATCTAAAAAGGAGTGATCACACCTTGGAGAGCTGTTGCACCAAGTGGACTGACATGAATCATGGCTCCAACACGAGAGATGTCAATTGAAACAAAGGAGAGGATTATCAAACTCTTAAAAGAGGGTAAATCATCACGCAATGTTGCAAAAGATGTTGGTTGTTCACAGTCAGCTGTGTCTAAACTCTGGACCAAATACAAACAACATGGGAAGGTTGTTAAAGGCAAACATACTGGTAGACCAAGGAAGACATCAAAGCGTCAAGACAGAAAACTTAAAGCAATATGTCTCAAAAATTGAAAAATGCACAACAAAACAAATGAGGAACGAATGGGAGGAAACTGGAGTCAACGTCTGTGACCGAACTGTAAGAAACCGCCTAAAGGAAATGGGATTTACATACAGAAAAGCTAAACGAAAGCCATAATTAACACCTAAACAGAAAAAAAACAAGGTTACAGTGGGCTAAGGAAAAGCAATCGTGGACTGTGGATGACTGGATGAAAGTCATATTCAGTGATGAATCTCGAATCTGCATTGGACAAGGTGATGATGCTGGAACTTTTGTTTGGTGCCGTTCCAATGAGATTTATAAAGATGACTGCCTGAAGAGAACATGTAAATTTCCACAGTCATTGATGATATGGGGCTGCATGTCAGGTAAAGGCACTGGGGAGATGGCTCTCATTACATCATCAATAAATGCACAAGTTTACGTTGATATTTTGGACAATTGAAAGGATGTTTGGGGATGATGAAATCATTTTTCAAGATGATAATGCATCTTGCCATAGAGCAAAAACATTCCTTGCAAAAAGACACATAGGGTCAATGTCAACGAGCAGATCTGATTTGATGCAGGTGTTAATTTGGGGGATGAAAATTTACAGGGTGATTCCATATTTTTTTCCTCTGCTTGGTCTAAAAAAGTAACCGTTACTGACTGCCACAATTATTTTTCCTGATTTCTTATAATGTTTCTTAAAGCCAGAAAGTTGCCATTTGAAATGACTTTAGTTTTGTGTCATGTCTGTGATCTGCTTTTTTTCTACAAAATTAAACAACTGAATGAACATCCTCCGAGGCCGGTGATTCCATCATTTTTGCCAGGGGTTTTATTTGCACTATACATACACGGCCGTATCTCCACCCAGGACAGTAACATAGATATTAAGTACGCAGATGATACGACCATCCTTGGACTCATCAGAGGGGGAAATGAGTCATCTTAAAACTAAGGAACTTATTTTGGACTTTAGGAGGGGAACCACCAGCCGCTCATCATCCAGGGGACTGTAGTGGAGCGGACAAACAGCCATAAGTTCCTGAGGCGTCACATCTCTGACAGTCTCAGTTGGGTAAAAAACACTAACAACAATGAAAAGAGCTCAACAGAAGCTGCACTTAAACAGCAAGACTTAAACACCAACCAAGTCTACAGAGGAGTCATTGAAAGTATCTTCACCGGTGGTATCACAGTGTGGTTCAGCCACATCACCTGGCTGAGAGGAAATCACTGCAGGGGGTCCTTAGAAGAGCAGAGAGGGCGATTGGCTCCAATCTGCCTTCTATGGGCACAATTTACACCCAGCATGGAGCATCATCAATTCAGGGGACAACCTGAGACAACCTCAGAGGACACGTCTCCACAACAGCTTCTTTCCAGCCGTTGTCAGACTGGTGGACCAGGACATCAGAGAGGGAAGGAAGCACCTCATTTCAACCCAAAACTAGTGTGTGCAATAAAATCCAACACACAAGTTTAATACGTATGTGCAATATCTCATACACTAAATGTGCAATACTTAACAAAGCATGTGCAATAATTAATGATGGGTGAAACCACAGTATGTCCTCACGAGCTACTAGCTGGTCTTTTTTTTTAGATTTTCAGTTCAGAGTTGGTTTGTAAATAAATCTATACCTATACAATAAATATTGATTTTATTCTACCTTTGTGTTTTTTCTGTTAATTTCCACTATTGTGCTTTATTTATTTTTAAGAATCTTTGTGATTCAGAGAAATGCACAAAAATTACAATGTGCTTGCACTTGCTCAAATAGCAAATAAACTTTATTCGTTCCTAACCTCTGACCCCTGACCCCTGACCCTGAGCCGTGGTTTCCTCTCTGGCTTCATACCTTCAGACTCTTGTAAAACTACTAACGGTGACGCACTGAGAGAATAAACCTGGTTTCTTTTTAGTGAACTGTTTGCTGATCTTCCCTGTGAACGGGTCGGATCCGGATCAGAATCAAATCATTTTGGACAAACTGGGATCCAGAATCTCTCAAAATGGAGAAAACGGTTCTGACTGACACAATGTACCGATGACGTCAGAAGAAGAGTAGAATAGAAACCTTTTATGACGTTAATTTTGTCCTCTTTGATCGTGGATTCTTCTGCGGATGACATGACGCTGCTGCGGTCCGTCCGTGAAAACACGACGGACAGAAACAACACCGGAACAGGAACCAACACAATAAAAAAAACTTCAAAATAAGACGACGTTTGTTGAAGTAAAGTTCCGCCGTGTTGCAGCTTGAAACTGATGGATGCAGCTGCAACCTGGAACAGCTGCCTGTTGTCCCGGTGGCTTCCCTCACTCAGTCTTTGAGACCTTCCTCCTGCACACAGATTTACTGTCCGGAACCACACCAACGGAAATGAAGCTTCAGAAAATGTTCGTGTGTTCATCCTCTGAAAGGAAACTGGCTGTAAAAGTGTAGTTTACGTCATGTTTGTGCAGGTTAGTTCTCACTGTGTCCCGGCAGGCGGAGGGCGTGCGGCGGGTTCACCCCCTGACGGGACGCCAGTGTCCAAAATTCACAAGTCTAAAAGCTTGATTAAGGATTCATGATGAAGAAAATTAGATATTTTAACAACGAACATTTTCTGGCATATTCTGCAACATGAAAAATTATGTGAAACGATTTAAGTATGAATTAAAAAAAAACATGGACATGTTTAAAAAAGTTTCATAAAACTTTTTTCACCTTCAAGATCTTTGAGATTTCGAGATAAAAAACAATTATACAAGCATATAAAATAAATGCAGACAATTGGCACATAAGTTTCATAAAACTGAAAACGCGTGGACGTGTTTTATGACGTGGTCAGTGTGCTGTTACACTCCGGGCCACAGGGTGGCGGTAAATGCACTGGAACGATAGTGTAATTGCTTCAACTTGTGGGCGTGGTTTGATGACACGCTGGTGTATTGTGGCGTTTCTATTGGCTGAGCGGGAAGTTTGAAATGTCGATGACGAAGAAGAAAAAGAAGCTGTTATTGACGTCGTTTAACTGTTGGTGAAAATAAAGGTTTTTTTTATTTTATTTCATTATTCTGAGTGGAAAAAAGATTTAAAAAGTAAAAGTTGATATTTCCGGCGTTTGTTGACAAAGTGAGCGCGGAATGGACGTGTTCACATATTTACAGTGAGTGATTTAAGCTATAAGCTAACGTGTTAGCGGCTGTGTTCCGACAAATTCACCTTTTGATCAAATCTTGTTTTTCACTGTTTCAGGTGTTTTAAAAATACGATGAGTTCGTACACAGGAGACGATCCTCTGGACGCCTGGGACAAGTAAGTTAAATAAGCTTCATTAAACTAATGGAACAGCTGAAAGTGGCTAAGGAATATTAGTTTTTGATTAAAAAAGAGTCCGTGTGGTGGTTTCTGACTCAGCTGAGACTGATCACTGTTGTTGGAGCATTTTGAACTCAAATGTGTGACAGAGTTTGTTCAGTAATGCGGTGTTTGGGCAGAAAGTTGGCCACAAGGGGCTACCCACATGGAATATTTAGTGTTGCAGCGAAGCTTTTTGTGACCACAAGGGCTGTCCAGTGGGTCATTTGTTATCACATGTGGTTGTAGGTTTGTGGAATACCTGGTTCAGAATGTACCTGCAGATGGCGCCACTGAGCTGGCTGTGGTGTTGGACAGTCTGGTGCAGACATTCCTGAATATTGACAGATATGCAAATGATGTCAGATACGTGAACTACTGCATCAGATGTGTAAGTGGGACCAGAACTTCCCCAATGGACAAAATAAAATGGTCACTTTATTGACGTGAACTTATTTGTTCTTTCTTGAAGGCAAGTTTGGATGCTGAGCCCGTCGCTCTCTATAACCACATCTACAGTCAGGGTGTTGGCACACAGACTGCTGCCTTCTACGTGGCATGGGCGCAGCAGTGTGAGACGCGGGGTTTAATTGAACAGGCTGACACTGTATACCAGAACGCATTAGAGAGCCACGCCCAGCCCGCTGACATCATCATCAATGAATACAGGTGAGGTCCGGTGTGACCATCCCAACGGGACCAAACAGGAATACATCATATGTTTAGGACCATAGCTAACTGATTTCTATAATCAGATCACTTCATGATTGATAAAATCATCATATCTCTTTAATTTGCTGCAGACTGATGACGTCACATCAGCTAATCCTGCAAAACCAAAAGAAACAAAGATCGAAAAATGTGTTGGTCAAGATAATTATATTGACTTATCGTTCCATAGGTGAAGAGGAACACG
Organism: Thalassophryne amazonica; assembly: GCF_902500255.1. Lineage (NCBI taxonomy): Eukaryota > Metazoa > Chordata > Actinopteri > Batrachoidiformes > Batrachoididae > Thalassophryne > Thalassophryne amazonica. Next base: position 39,555,893 of record NC_047123.1, on the reverse strand, counting down.
TCCATTTAGGTGGACTCGGTATGTCGTTCTTTACATGCATGTTTGTTCCCGTAGATCGCTGACATTTCAGTGAGCCGTACTGCTTCTGTCCCTCTCAAGGTTGCAGGGTTAGACCTGCTGTCTCGGCCTGCTCTCCTTTAAGTCCCACGTTTTAACGTCTGAATCTGAAACTAAAGGATACGTGCCGCCACTCGACCACACAGCAGCAAATGAGAGACCACTGTGAACTCGGCGTCGTGTTGAAACTGCAAACCAAATGGATGAAATGTTGTTCTGCTGCAGGGAAACGATTTTAAAGTTAATCAGAAATAAATTCAAATGGGGCTGGTTTGACCAAAAGGACCAAAACGCCGACCCAACTTTTTTTTAATCATCATTTGACCTGACACCGTGTTCCAAAGTCATGGGGGAAAAAATGTCAGGTTTTTTTTCAAGGGCCAGTTTCATCACTGTTTAAGTGATTTGCTTATTTGTATTCTGAGCTGCTGTTTGGTCAAAATGATGACATAGATCATCAGAACCTTTTCTGGACTGATGAATTAATTAATCACCTGTTGATCTGCTGTTTCAACAGAATCTGTTTCCTGCTTTGGTTTTGATTTTCTTATTGAAGTGACATTAACCAAAAGGTCTGACTCTGTTCTGCAGACTGTTTCAGACACGGACAAGAGCTCAGACGGGCAGATCAGGTCAGTGTCTTTGAGGTTTTTTTCTTTCAGAACTTCTAAATATTATTTCTCACTCATCGTGATGTTTGTCGTCACATTGTGTTGCTAATGGTGGTTTTGTGAAGGCGGCGGTCGCGCTCCTCTACAAGAGTCTCAGCTGACCAATCAGATGTGGCTACAGACAGACTCGGCCACTCAGAATAAGGTCTGTTTCCACACACGCAGTGACACTTTTCCATGTCTGACACACACTAACGCACTGTCCTGTGTTCCAGGCGTGTCCGAGCCAGCAGTCTGCGCACGGAACCCTCATAACGTGAGCACCTTTATTTTCATGTACAAACTGGTCAAACCCGTGACGTGTCCTCAGTCATACTTTAAGTGCGACATCACCTCTGCTTTCCCTTTTAAGTTGTTTGAACAAGCCATGCACGCTTTTATTTCTTCTCGTTTAGACTACTGCAATGCACTTTATTCGGGGATTAGCCACTTTCCCGACTGCAGTTAGTCCAGAATTCAGCAGCTCGACTTTTAACGGGCCAGAAAGCGTGAGCATATTACCCCAATTTTGGCTTCTCTGCACTGGCTCCCTGTATGTTTCAGAATTGATTTTAAGATACTTTTGTTTGTTTTTAAAGCTCTGAGTGGACTGGCCCCGCAATATATCAACTGCCTCCAGGTTTGCACTCCAGCACGAGCTCTGAGGTCCGAGGGCCAGTCCCAGCTCATGGTGCCTAGGACGAGACTTAAAACTCGAGGGGACAGAGCCTTCTCCGTGGTCGGTCCCACACTCTGGAACGCTCTGCCCCTACAGGTCCGATCTGCTCCCACTGTGGAGTGTTTTAAGTCCCGTCTTAAGGCCCACTTTTATTCCTTGGCTTTTAACACTGCGTGAGTTGTACGGTCCTTGTGTCTTATTTTTTTTTTTTTTATTGAATTTTTTTATCATGGTTTTATCTATTTATGTATTATTTTATCTTATCTATTTTATTGTTATTATTGCTATTTTCCGTGTCTATGCTTTTGTTGTGCAGCACTTTGGAGACTCGGGTCTGTTTAAATGTGCTTTATAAATAAAGTGGATTGGATTGTTTCTGCACTGCAGTGTGTTGGACTATTTGAGGACAAACAGTGCCGTCCGTCTCTGTCTAACTGGCTGATTTAGGACAACTTGTATAAAGTGTGGGACATCTATGTTTCCAATCATCACTGCAGAAATCTTGACCACCCCAGAACTGCAGGTGGTGCCACACTAAATTTTCCATTAAATGTCATCCACAGGGTGTCGCGCTCCGAGAATGTAGGCGTGACTCGGCACCAAGACTCGCATCTCCCGAGCGTGTCGGCCTACGACAAGGACAGGCTGGTTTGTGAAGGTTCTGAGTTCTGCTTCGAGGAGCTCCGAGCCAACGATTATTTCTCTAAAGACAAAGAAAAAACAAAGAACAACCGCATGGAAACCAGTCAGTGAATACTAAATCACCACACAGGAAACCCACTTTTGTGTGTGTGTGTGTGTGTGTGTGTGTGTGTGTGTGTGTGTGTGTGTGTGTGTGTGTGTGTGTGTCAGTATGTTGAGCACCTGCAGCAGATTGAGAAATGTTACAGAAATGTCAATTTTTCCATTTGTGGGTTAATTTAAAGTTTGTTTTTCCTCCTGGTTTTATTTTAGAAGAAGAGGGACTAACGGAAACGGCCAAGTCTCTGATGGGGAAAGTGTTCCAGGACCTGGAACTCCACACAGAAAGACTGTGGACAGGCCACGCCCTTTCACAGGTCACATGACCCAAAATCTAATCATCATTAAAATAAGTCTGTTTTACTTGGATGTGAGACTGTGACTTCAGGACATCTCCAGCAGAACCTGTTGTGTAACAGTCTGGTCCATAAGTATTTGGATGCATCCTCTCCGCCATAGTGGAGTTAAGATGGGAGACTCCAGCTGTGATCGTTCTGTTAACTTTTCGCTTTAATTCATGCAGTTCCATAAAAATGTCACATTTTCATACAGTCATTTCGTTTTCACAGATCACAACTAACTAGACAGACTTTGATACAAATTATCACTTTTACAGACAGTTTTCTTCACATAGGTCAGGGGATGAATACATGAACACTTTATTTCCTTTGGTCATTCATAAATGCAGACAGTTTGTGGTAAGTCTGAGCTGCCTAACTATTGATCCAGCAGATGAATGTGTGACTGCACACTGACTCCAGCCACAGAAGTACAGAACTCCTTCAGAGGTGTTTTGGTGGCTTCCCTCACTGTCTCCTTGCACAGTCGCTCAGTGTTTGAGAACTGCCTCCTCCAGAGGAGCATCATAATGTTTGTGTTTCTGAATGATTCATGTAAAATGTTCATGTGTTCTTCCCCTGATGTATCTGAGAAAACTGGCTAAAATAAACCATATTTTATACGAATGAACAAAGTTTAATAAAAGTTAATCTGTCTGAATTTTGTCAGGCGTTAATTAAAAACTGGCCACTTCGATGAGGAGTTGGTTTGCATTTTAATGGGAAGTTGATTTATTTTTAGCCCTCTGCAGCAGAACCCGGTCCTGGGCTGGCATTGAACTCGACCCAGCTGCCCTTTGGACAGCCTCGCCTCCCCCATTATCTGGACGTCACGCAGGTGGGATTGGCATCCTACGCTGATCCGACTTCCAAACAGGAGTCCAGTGCAGCTCCTGAGCTCCGTCCACAGCAGGACCTTGTCTGTGTGTCCGTCCCCCCATCCAGTGACAATTCTTTACGTGGATCAGAACCTCCTTCACAGTCTGGTGCAGATCAGCAGCCTGTGAACCAGTCTCTGCTCGGACCCGTCTATGTCTCTGCTGTCTGTTCCGACTCAGTCTGTCAGGGCCGTCGAGATGAGATCCGTCAACCTGACAGCTGTCGGTGAGTGTCTCTGATTTTATGAGGAGCAATCTTTTAAAAAGAATTTAGAATTTTCAAGAAGGAAAAAAATACACTCTGCAGCTATTCTGGTTATTTTTGGTATTTGTGTTGTGAGTTCCAAGCATTTTTGGGTCTCTTTCTTTTACACAGTATTACTGTAAATTAAATATCTTTAGATTTTGGCTTTTTTGAGTTAAAGACTAAATAAATCAGTTAATAGTATGTATATAAATCTCTGATTTTATTTAGTTTTTCCTTTGGATGTGAGTCATGGTGATTAGTATTATTTCGTGTTTATCCATCCATCCCTTTTTTATACCCGTTTACTTCAATTAAGGGTCGGGGGGTGGAGCCTATCCCGGCATTCACAGGGTGTGAGGCGGGTTCACCCTGAACAGGACGCCACGCTGTTCCACGGATTATTTCATGTATAGATTTATTTGTTTTGCTTTTATGTGAGTCTTGTTGATTAGTATTATTTTATGTTTATTTGTTTTAATTTTGGTTTCAGGGATGTGAGTCTTGGCGTCGAGTCTGAAGAGAAGCTGGACAGTGAGTCTGAAGGTTCTGAAGTGGATTTGTCAATCTGAACGCTTAGGTTTCTAGGCTGTCTTTCTGTCTCAGTGTCACAGGGGGGCGCTGCTAACCTGTCCCACGTTACTCCTAACAACTCACTGGGGTATGTTCAAGCCACGCCCTCAAGGGTGCTGCCATCACCCACCGTGAACACACGCGAGGCACTGGGTGAGATTCGGGGTGGTCAACAAAATGCCGTCACTGCAGTTTTCTGTGTCACTGCGAGTAACGCTGCTGTCATACCGTCTAGATGTGATCATGGACATGTTCCAGGCCCCGACCCTGCTGGAGGACCCGTTTCCTGACACGTCTGTGCTCCACGCCGCGAAATCGTTTGATGCCACCAGCTACACGAGGAATGGTAAACCACGCACCACAGTTCACAAACAACACAGCGTGACATCACCATCACGGTTAGTTAATTTAATGAATCAGTTTAGTCAAAACTCTTTTTATCTGAAGTTGAAATGAAATTTAAAACTTTTACATTTAACTTGTTCACATAAAATCCATTATGATGTGATTTTTCTAGTTTCTGTTTAACTGCATCATAGAGACTTCAAAGTTCTGTTCACTGGTTTTGAACCGTTTCAAACCAGATAAAGTGTTTCTGTCAAACCGCTTTATCTTAAAGAATAAAAAAAAACAGCAAAGTTTCAAAGTCAAAAATTGATTTATTTTTTTATTATTCTTCAAAGGATTAAATGTTAAATGAGGTGATAATTGAACTGTTAGCTGTGATTAATGTTATGTATCTCTAAAATCAGAAAGGTCTTGTCTCAGAGTGATGCTGAAAAACTAATTCATGCATTTATTTCCTCTAGGCTGGACTACTGTAATTCATTATTATCAGGTTGTCCTAAACGTTCCCTGAAAAGCCTTCAGTTAATTCAAAATGCTGCAGCTAGAGTACTGACGGGGACTAGAAGGAGAGAGCATATCTCACCCATATTGGCCTCTCTTCATTGGCTTCCTGTTAATTCTAGAATAGAATTTAAAATTCTTCTTCTTACTTATAAGGTTTTGAATAATCAGGTCCCATCTTATCTTAGGGACCTCATAGTACCATATCACCCCAATAGAGCGCTTCGCTCTCAGACTGCAGGCTTACTTGTGTTTCCTAGGGTTTGTAAGAGTAGAATGGGAGGCAGAGCCTTCAGCTTTCAGGCTCCTCTCCTGTGGAACCAGCTCCCAATTCAGATCAGGGAGACAGACACCCTCTCTACTTTTAAGATTAGGCTTAAAACTTTCCTTTTTGCTAAAGCTTATAGTTAGGGCTGGATCAGGTGACCCTGAACCATCCCTTAGTTATGCTGCTATAGACGTAGACTGCTGGGGGGTTCCCATGATGCACTGTTTCTTTCTCTTTTTGCTCTGTATGCACCACTCTGCATTTAATCATTAGTGATTGATCTCTGCTCCCCTCCACAGCATGTCTTTTTCCTGGTTCTCTCCCTCAGCCCCAACCAGTCCCAGCAGAAGACTGCCCCTCCCTGAGCCTGGTTCTGCTGGAGGTTTCTTCCTGTTAAAAGGGAGTTTTCCTTCCCACTGTTGCCAAGTGCTTGCTCACAGGGGGTCGTTTTGCCCGCTGCGTTTTTTACGTAATTACTGTATGGCTTTTGCCTTACAATATAAAGCGCCTTGGGGCAACTGTTTGTTGTGATTTGGCGCTCTATAAATAAAATTGATTTGATTTGATCTGGTACGTGTGACCCTCCCACGGTGCCCGGAGTGACGAGTACAGAGGTTTTTATTTCTGCGTTATAATTGGATATGATTTGAAGCAGGAGAAAAGGCCAGACGTGATGTTTTCATGACTGTAACTGCAGGTACCAGGATGCTTATTTTAATTCGACCCAGGGGGGGGGGTAATAATTTAATTGTTTAAAAAATAAATCTTGTTTTAGCTCTTCAGCATTGGTTATTTTGTTTCATGTGTCATCATTTGTTGTTTATGTATTTATTTTTCTTCTTCTTCGAAGGAGGCGTGGCTTTTCTTGTGGAACCGCCTACCGCCGCCCCATTCACCATCTTCCAGGACGATGACAAAGAAAACTGCAGGTAGAGTCTGGGGGATCATCTGACAGTGGCTTAGTGGTTAGCACTGTTGTCTCACAGTAAGAAGGTCCTGGGATCAATCCCCACCTGGTCCTTTCTCTCTGAGCAAGGCAGCATCTCTCCATGTGCAGTCAGGTGCCAGACTGTGGCTCTCTACTGCCTCTAGTGGTTGGTTTGTGTCTAATTGTAATTAGATGGTTAATCGCAGAGGAAACGTTCTGGCTCTTCTTCTTTGGTTCTTCAGTGGTCTCTGATCTCATGGAAATATCTCCAGATTGTTTAATTTTTTTCTGATCCAAGGAATTTATTAATTATTGGCTCTTGTTCCTATCACATTTTTGTATTTTTCAGCGTGATTGGTGACACTGCTGCAGAGAAGGGACCAATCAGAGCTCTGGCTGAAATCCCAATGAGAAAATCAGTCAAACCCATGGTGAGTGCCAGCATGTGTGGAGCGTGTCTGATGGACTTGTCCTCTTTTTACATCTTGAGCTCTTTGATCTGTGTCTCCTGTTCAGGAAGCACTTGTGGACTTGATGCCAGATGAGAGCACCACGTGGGGAGCTCACAACAACTCCCTCAACTCGCTGGCGGCGTGTCCCAACAGCACCTCAGACTTCGCCATGTTGGCCCAGTTTGTCTCCACGCCATTCACACACAAATCGTCTTTCAACAATGTCTACCAGGACCAAGGTACTCACGTGGTCTCAAACCTAGCACCTGGTTTAAGTGTCTTTTTTGCAGTGTCGGGAATCAGAGGAAGAAAAACCATCTGAGTGAAGCCCTTTGACCTTTAACAGTCGCACTTTGTTGCACTTTCATGATCTCAGGTTGCACTCAAGTTTGTGAAAATATGACACTGTAGTGATCCCTCGTTTATCGCGGGACTTACGTTCTAAAAATAACCTGTGATTGGCGAAATGCGCAAAGTAGTCAGCTTTATTTTTTACAATTATTGTAGATGTTTTAAGGCTATAAAACCCCTCACTACACACTTTATACACTTTTCTCAAACAGGCATTAACATTTTCTCACTTTTCTCTCCTGTGTAAACAGTCTCAAAGTTCAAACCTTAGTAGAAAAATAAGTCCAGTATTATAGAATGAAACCAAAGATTAAAACCTGTTTTCAGGCCCAAACATTTGTTTGAGAAATAAAAATAGAATGTTTTCCTATAAATAATTATGATGGCTTTTAGAACTAACAAATTAAATTTTAACGATCAACCTACGAGGTTGGACACATAAGAAATTATTAATAGTGACTGACCAGTATTTCACAGTTGCTCTGATCGCGCCTCAGCGAGTGACACCTTGGTGCAGGTGTCTTTTTCCAAGTGAAGAACACAGTTATGGGTAGTTGTTGGCGCTCTTTTTGTTCTGGGTGAGAAGATTCTTATAAACAGACACACGCAGAACACAATGCGCGTGCTGTTTCTTCACTCACTGCCTCCAGTGTTACCATTGAGGGACAGATGCGGGACCCGCAAAGAGTACAAGTCATTAAAAAGATACAAACTTCTCTCAGTGGCTACGGAGTTCTGCGGCTGCAGTTACCGAGACCATGCAGCGCTGCAGATTTTTCTGCAAGAAGTCTATCCTTGCGGGCTGCCGGAGCACTCTGCATCAAAACAGTGAGCGTAGTCTCTAGACCTCTTGCCAGAGTTTGGCCGCAACTCCGCACAGCAGACAGTGGGGCGGTGTGAGTGGCCCCCTGCGGCGCTTACCGAGCCCGCAGACTCGGTAAGCACATCGGAGGCAGTGAGAGCAATCGTGGTGATGCTGACTGGTGCCGCGACCAAGCCCGCCTGATAAGGACGTAGAACACAATGCGCTGTTAGGAAAAAAAAAAGAAGCAGCATGCAAAATTGCACAAAAAAAAAATCTGCGAAACTGCGAGGCCGCAAAAAGTGAACCGCGTTTTTGTGAGGGACCACTGTAATGTCTTTGACGTGTGTCACATGATTCATAATTAAATGTAACACAAGTTTTATTTATTTGTTTGTTTTTGCAGAAACTAACGGTGAGGGTGAAGATGCTGATGCTTATCTCAGACGTCAGACAAATAAACTCAGGTAATCAATAAACTGATCAATGAGTTCATCATGTTGAAACCATAAATGACTTTTTCCAGAAAGTGTTTGATGTCCAAATGTCCTCAGAGAGAAATAAGAACTTTAAACCATCATCTGGTTCTGCTGGTAACTGGTCACTTCAGTTATTGATCCGTAACTGATCATAACTGAAAGCAGCTGATCGGACGGGACATGTTTTACTGACTCCTGAAGAAACCGGAATGTTTGAACGATTTTCATGTTTCTTGTTGTTGCTGTTTTTGTTTGGATGGTTGGACGTCCCACACGTGTCCAGCAGTGTTTCGTCCTCCTGCTGATGTCTCTCGAGTCACTTCTCTGTAAATGTTTCTCTTTCAGTCCCATCATAGAACAGAGTCCCTCAGACGACACGGGTTCGGTGCCCGCCGTTGACCAGCTGGCGCCAACTTCAGCCAGACACGGCACCATCGTGGGCGACGAGCTCGCCGCCGCTCAGCACTGCATGACGTCCACCATCACCATGGCGCAGGCCGCGGTGGAGCTGTCCTTCAGGGACCAGACTCTGGCTCCCACCGACTCCTCTGTTCCCAGGACCACAGGTCCAGACTGGACTGTGTGCACCAGCACCGAACTGATACTGGACACCTCAGTCAAATCTGGGGGAGCAGGTTTGGACCAACACGCCAGTCCAAATCAAGACCACAGTCCCTTCTGTGATGTCCCCATGAGTCCAGAGAGTGCCCCCAGATATGACTGGCTGAGAATTCCGAGTCCAGAGGCCACAGATGAGCCGGACCTGGACGCCTTCTTGAGTCCTGTCTCAGACAAGAAATGGAACATTCCTATGAGCCCAGAACGTGCACCGCCATGTTCTGATGTACCCATGAGCCCCGAGCAGCAGCTTGACTCTGATGAACCCATGAATCCAGACCAACACCTGAGACCAGCACTGACCGAACCCGGGTCAGCGGCAGTCCAGTTGGTGTCGGATCCGTGGGACAGTGACCTCTTAGCCAGTCTGCTATCTGCACTGAATCCGCCTCTCACCTTGCACCCCCACTGCATCACCTGGCAGTGTGCGCTCCCGTCCATCGTCCCAAAGATGACCATCAACATGGGTGAGGGTCCCATTTACGGTCATCAGGATCAGTTAAAAACAGTCTGATCTGGATCCCAGACATTTTTATTGCCTCAAGTACAACCCCAATCCCAATGAAGTTGGGACGTTGTGTAAAATGTAAATAAAAACAGAGTACAATGATTTTCAAATCCTCTTCAACCTATATTCAATTGAATACACCACAAAGACAAGATATTTAATGTTCAAACTGATAAACGTTTTTGTGCAAATATTTGCTCATTTTGAAATGGATGCCTGCAACACATTTCAAAAAAGTTGGGACAATGGTATGTTTACCACTGTGTTACATCACCTTTCCTTCTAACAACACTCAATAAGCATTTGGGAACTGAGGACACTAATTGTTGAAGCTTTGTAGGTGGAATTCTTTCCCATTCTTGCTTGATGTACGACTTCAGTTGTTCAACAGTCCGGGGTCTCCGTTGTCGTATTTTGTGCTTCATAATGCGCCACACATTTTCAGTGGGTGACAGGTCTGGACTGCAGGCAGGACAGTCTAGTACCCGCACTCTTTTACTACAAAGCCACGCTGTTGGAACACGTGCAGAATGTGGCTTGGCATTGTCTTGCTGAAATAATCAGGGACGTCCCTGAAAAAGACGTTGCTTGGATGGCAGCATGTGTTGCTCCAAAACCTGGATGTACCTTTCAGCATTGATGGTGCCATCACAGATGTGTAAGTTGTCCATGCCATGGGCACTAACACACCCCCATACCATCACAGATGCTGGCTTTTGAACTTTGTACTGGTAACAATCTGGATGGTCTTTTTCTTCTTTTGTCCAGAGGACACGACGTCCATGATTTCCAAAAACAATTTGAAATGTGGACTCATCAGACCACAGCACACTTTTCCACTTTGCGTCTGTCCATTTCAAATGAGCTCGGGCCCAGAGAAGGCGGCGGCGTTTCTGGATGTTGTTGATGTTTGGCTTTTGCTTTGCATAGTAGAGTTTTAACTTGCACTTATAGATGTAGCGACGAACTGTGTTAACTGACAATGGTTTTGTGAAGTGTTCCTGAGCCCACGCGGTAAGATCCTTTACACAATGATGTCTGTTTTTAATGCAGTGCCGCCTGAGGGACTGAAAGTCACGGGCATTCAGTGTTGGTTTTCAGCCTTGCTGCTTATGTGTAGAAAGTTCTCCAGGTTCTCTGAATCTTCTGATTATATTATGGACTGTAGATGATGGAATCCCTAAATTCCTTGCAATTGAACATTGAGAAACATTAACTGTTGGACTATTTTTTTTTTTTTTTTTTTTTCCACGCAGTTGTTCACAAAGTGGTGATCCTCACCCCATCTTTGCTTGTGAATGGCTGAGCCTTTTGGTGATGCCCCTTTTATACCCAATCACTCACCTGTTTCCAATTAACCTGTTCACTTGTGGAATGTTCCAAACAGGTGTTCTTTGAGCATTCATCAACTTTCCCAGTCTTTTGTTACCACTGTCCCAGCTTTTTTGAAACCTGTTGCAGGCATCCATTTCCAAATGAGCAAATATCTGCACAAAAACAATGTTTATCAGTTTGAACATTAAATATCTTGTCTTTGTTGTGTATTCAATTGAATATAGGTTAAAGGGGATTTGTAAATCATTTTATTCTGTTTTTATTTACATTTCACACAATGTCTCAACTTCATAGGAAAATGGAGTTAAAAAATAACTGATTACTTCATTAAATAGCTGATGTGATGATGACGTGGCTGTGATTGGAGATGCTATCCACTGACCTTTAACTTCACATGGACCCTGCATTTGTCTCTCAGGTGTCTTTAAACTCCAGACTAAAATACTTCCTGTTCCATTCTGTCATGATGCTGTGACTGGAGCAACATCAGAGTCCAGTCTCTCCAATCACAGCTACTGAAGCTTCGCACTCCTCCAGATGTGTTGGTGGCTTCCCTCACCTGTCTGCTTCATGGTTCCATCCCACTGATTTGTATGAGGACAAGCGGCTGTAAATGCCATTTTGTTGTTTAACTGAAACTTTTCATGCAGTTCCATTTATGTGTGTGTGTGTATATATATATATATATATATCTCATGTATTGCATGAAAAGTTTCATTATTTATCGTAGATAATTTGGAGAGATTTTGAGCTCTAAAGTGCAGTGACAGTAATGTCCAGCAGAGGGCTCTACTTACCTGCAGCTGTTTGATTGACAGGCAAGGCATCCTTACGAGTTGACAGCGTTCTAGGAGAGGGGGCGTTTGCGACTGTCTACCAGGCCACTGACCCCATGACCTCAGAACGGGTGGTTCTAAAGGTGAGATTTCTAAATCCGCTCAATGTCTGTCCAGAAACACTGTAAAGTGCACGGCGAGCGCCCTGGGTCATGAGCACGATGAGGTTGGGTCTCCAGGTGCTCCTGTGTGTGCGTCAGTCAGACCCAGCTGGTGACTGTCTATCTCTAAAGTGAAGCTGTCTTCTGTCCTGTGATGTCAAAAGATTTGTGTTCTTGACCACGCCTCGGCAGGTGCAGAAGGCGGCAAGTCCGTGGGAGTTTTACATCAACACGCAGCTGGACGCTCGGCTGCAGCTGCACGAGCGACACCTGTACAGCAGCATCCGCTCGGCTCACCTGTTCAACAACGGCAGCGTGCTGCTCACTGACCTGCACAACTACGGCACGTTGCTGGTACGACCGTGCTCATTACTGCCACCAGCAGGCAGACAACAGTATCTCGAGCAAAAACTAAAATCAGTTGTGGTTTAACTGATCAGAAAACATTAAGAAAAGTCTTTTTTTTTTATCAAATGACATTTGAAAATCAAATGGTCATTCTTATTTATTTAAATTGGCAAAATTTTATCACACACCGTTTGTCCAAAAAATGTCTTCAAGCATTTTTCTTTGGTTTAAATCCATTTCAAAGTAGGCTCATGTGTTTTTGAATATTTTGGACTGTTCAGACATTCAGAGAAGTTTCTTCTTTGAATTATTTTTAATCTTTTAGAGATTGAAAATGATACTTATCTGGTGAGCATGTCTCATGATCAGAATCAGAATATTTGCAAGTATCTACAAGAATACAAGGAGTTCGACCCCTGTTTGAGTTGCACTCTCAAGCATTTGTTATAAAGCTATAACAGTGTTTTGTGTGTATAAATATACACTAAACGGTGAATAATTCACTGTAAAAATGCAAATACAGTCATTGTTTTCTTATGATTGGCGTGTTGACTCCGCCCCTAGAACGCAGTGAACTTGTACAAAAACTTGAGTGACAAAGTGATGCCGCAGCCTCTGGTCATGTACTTCACCGCCTGCATCCTCCACATGGTGGAGCTGTTGCACAGTGTCAACATCATCCATGCAGATGTCAAACCCGACAACATCATGCTGGGAGAAAGGTGCTGCTTTTTTCCTTCTTCAGTTTTTAAAAGAATCGCTGAGACTCTGTCACTGTTGTCATGATGACACAGAAACCCATAAATCTGTTTTAACTCAGTCTTTAAGAAGGTTTTTATTTTATTTTAATTCATTTAATTGTGGTGCTTCAGGTTCTTGGAGAACAGGTGTTTGGATCCGGGGGACCTGGACCATGGACTCGTCCTCATTGACCTCGGGCAGAGCATCGACATGGAGCTCTTCCCACGAGGCACCGCTTTCACCACCAGGTGTCTGACGTCTGGCTTCCAGTGCACAGAGATGCTCAGCGGCAAACCGTGGAACTATCAGGTGACCTCACACACGTGACCGTCAACATGTCGTCAGAGTCCAACATGAAGACTTGGCTTACAGAAAAAGAAAAAAAAAAAAAAAACACAGGAAGTGTCACATAGAGGCCAAAAAAAGAAAAACAGCTGCTGGAAGTCAGTTCAGATCTGAAAGCTTTAAAGGTGTCAGTCAGAAAATGACTGAAGAATCACTGGCAGAGATGAGCTCTAGTCTGACATGTGACCTCTGACCTTGTTTCATTGGGTAAGATTATCTTAATTTAAATAGTGATGACCTTTGGCCTCTTGATGTGGTCATATCTGATCAGATGTAATTCATCATTCAGCTAAAAATAATCCCAGATTTTTTGAGATGATTTATTTCAGGTCGTTAATACAAATTAATATTTTAACTTCACAAATGATTCAGTCATAATTTGAGTTTTCGTTTATGGTATCTTATTTTTCACTGTTATTGTTTTACAAATAAAACCTGCTGCATATTGTTTCTTCCAAAATGATTTTCCTCTTGGTGCTCAGATTTTCTGATTACAGGGTGAATGTGGAAATATGTTTTTAACTGTGTGTTGGCAGCCCTTTATTGTGAAGGTCCTTTGTGTGTTTTCAGACGGATTACTTTGGCGTGGCAGGAACGGTGCATTGTATGTTGTTTGGGACGTACATGAAAGTGACCAGTGAGGACGGCTGGTGGAAGACGAACGCGACTTTCAGAAGGTAAACTGATCTCAACACGTTGTCTCTGAAAATACAAGAACACAGTCAAATGTCAAACTGATTTAACTATTAACCTGTTAATGACTTTAAAAGAGTCAGGAAATGGTTTGAAATCATCAGATTTTTTTATTTTGATTTTGTCGAAGCAGAATATTCTGTTTAATGTTAAGTGGAAACCAGTTTGTTAGTGGTTCATGACCCGTGTCACTTGGCTAAAAATGTCTTAGAGCAGTAACTTCCTGCTGCAGGAAATTTAAAGTTTTACTAAGATAAAAACCACGTTAAAATATTTTGCTGTTAGAAACATTTAAATCACCAATGAATAAAACCAGTTCAAATCTATTATGACACATTTCAGGTGGACAAACATTTTGCCTGAAATGCAACTGTAGAATTTCTTGATAAATATTCAGACCTTAAAAATGCAAGAAATATCATTTTAAAGTTTAAGATATCAGCTGGTATATTTTTATGATGTAAAGATTTTGTGTCGGGCACAGAACAGACTCCCTCAGTGTGTGTCTGAATCACAGCTTTTCTCTAAATCCTTCACAAAGCTGCACCAACTGCACATCAGTCACGTGTGCACGATTAGTACATGTGAGTCCCGCCCTGCAAACTGCTGCCCCTCCCACTTCACAAAGAGACTCTGACTGACAAATTCCTACAAAACAAAAACAAAACTTCTTCAGACTGGAATCAGCAAAGTTCTGTGACCAAATGAGCTGCTCCAAGGCTCCAACTGAAGTTCCTTCCCTCAGTTCAGGAGGGGGAGGTGCCAAAGGGGAGGTGTAAGGGAGATGCTAGTGTGACATCTAGTGGCGTTAGATTGTGTATTGCACCTTATTTTGAAGATTGGCCAGCAGATGTCGCCACATGTAATTGTATCAAAGCTTCAAAACAGTGAACCAGTGTTTCAGAATGCTTAATTTTCTCTGTCACTAATTTTCATGAATAAAATACATCAACAGCCACTAATTATTACCACGTATGCCCGGATAGACTTATAATCATGAATACTTTGATTTTGTGTTGCGAACCAGGACGTTAATTAACGTGTGATGATGTAAAACACTTACTGAAGAACGAAGCAGAGACCAACTCACCCAGATCGTCTCGCATAATGTCTAATCCAGTGTGCTTCTCTGTGTGCCTTTAAAACAGACTGATTCATAGCGCACGCAAACCACTTTGGCATAAATTTAAAAATGAATAAATACGCAAAAATGTGCAAACTAATTCTCATTCCTATAGCTGGCAATCAAAATGGGATTCAGCATTTCGACTGATCATCCAATCATTGTGCAGAACTCCAGTGTCCAGGCCCGCCCACAGCTCCATTCACCCCCAGAGACGCTCAGGGTCTGGGGCAGGACAAAATCGTGGCTTTATCCAATGACCGTCGCGTTTCGTGACAATGGGGAAAAACCTTTCCAGGCAGGTATATTGAAGTGAACAGACGCTCGGCTTCTACAGGAAAATGCACTGACCACAGACCGAATGAGAAAAGATTTGTGAGAAGTTAACAAAATACTCAATCAATTTGTGATAAGTAGCTGATTCTGAATGAACTCGTCTTCAAGATGAATGTGTTCTAACGCATTTGTAGTCAATGAAATGATAACAAACTGTATATATTTGACCATTTAATTTTTTTGACATTCTAGGGGAAGCTGAGCTTCACTTGCAGTCTGAGAGAAATCTGCTCCTGGCGTACCCAATCTTACGCCTTTTCCAAGTCCACAAAACACATGTAGACTGGATGGGCATACACCCCTCCAGGCCCCCCCCCTCCAGGATCCTTGTAAATTGGACTCATTTCCTCTGGGGGTTGTGCCTCCACCAGTGCTGCACCTTGTCACTAATCCTGTTTGTAATATTCATGGACAGAATATCGGGGTGTAGTTCCGGGGGGGTGGGGTTCCATCTTGGTGGCCTCATCACAACCTCAACACTCAAGTTCTTGAACATGGAACATTTCACAATTTGACACCAGTTTACACACATAGTACACCAAACTGTACTGCACTGCCATTATCTTCGGCCAAACAGATCCTGGGGTTCACAATGACACCGACCTTAACAGAATAGAAAATATCAACAAATTTAGACTTTCAAAATATGGAAAAATTCCTCAGTTGACAAAAGAACATTATGTACATGCTACAATGTTCACACCACCTTCCAAAAAAGAGAGAGGTGTGTGTGTGGGGGGGGGGGGGGGGAGAATGTGTGATCTAAGTAGAGCTGGGTAAGTAAGTCCCTTCGGCTGCTCCCTTGTTTGCACTCGGGGTCGCCACAGCAAATCCAAGGTGGGTCTGCATGTTGAATTGGCACAGGTTTTACGCCGGATGCCCTTCCTGACGCAACTCCACATTACATGGAGAAATGTGGCAGGGGTGGGATTTGAACCTGAAACCAAGCGCATTAACCACTTTTGATTCAAATTTAAAGAATGGATTCCGATTCTTAAGTTTCAGAATTGATTATTTCGAATTAATTCGATCCCATCTTGATTTGGGTTAGGGTTATTAAACCATTTTTTGAGCTGTTACCTGATTGTCTAGTTATGCAACACATTAATACTACTTCACAAAATGTGGCCCTCAAAATGCAGGCAATAGTGTTTCAGAGAGTTATAAATTAAAAAAATTTTCAGGGGGGAAACAGCCCCAGTCTCACCCAACATAACTTGCACTTTTAGCAGAACTCCTGCTGCGGTGGAAAAGTTCTCCTAAGTTGTCCTGCAGCAGGAGAACACGCCTATGGAATAAGTACTCACACAGTCCACCCCAGAGAACCCTCGTGCGCTGTCCCATGGAAATGGCACATTATGAGCAATGAAAAAATACAGAAAAGCTACTGTGAGAAATATAAACGGTGGACTATTCTCTTTTCTTGCCTGCAACAACAGTCCTGTTGTCACCGACCAAAAGGTCCCCCCTAAAAATCAGTCTGCCTGCCTTCACCGCACATGCCTTATTTCAGACCACAGCAGCTCGTCTGTGAGAGAGACTCTCTTCATCCAAAGCAATCAAAAGGAATAATGTGATTATTAACCATCAGTTGATAAAGTAAAGCCTCTTAAATCATTCTAAAGTCAGTTTGAAGCAGAAACGAGGCTGTTATAAGCAGAAAACAATGCCGCGGTTCACAGATTATCACTCGTTTCTGTTTAAAACGGCACACCAGTCATCATCTACTTCAGCAACGGATATGTGAAGCTTTTGTACAACAATCATTTCCACATAAATTCAGCATTATTTCATCATAAAAGACAGAGGAAGCGATCAGACCACCATGGCTACACGAGCAGTCCCAGCTCCTTACGCATTTTTTCCATCATCGCCCTTCTCGTGAAAGGGTAGTTCAGTAAAGATCGCACCGGTGAGGTGAAAGCAGCTTCTCAACTGTTATCGTCGCCATCATCTCTATGCCTGACTGAATGACCTGATACATCATCGCTGACTGTAGCAATCTAATTTTCCCGCATTTTCTGTAGCAGGGGCGAAAATTCTATCGCCCCAACCCATTAAATCTGGCGCTGCAGATTGGCGAAATATTTATTATTTTCTTTAGCAACCATACACAATTGGTCACTTTGCTGCACTTCAAGGGGCTCTTGAGTGGGCGCTCAAGAAGAGAAATGATATGTTCTGTTGGTGTAAATGTTGTTTTAATAATTCAGATTAGATTTAGGCACATACTATTAAGTAAAACTGACATTGATAATACTTTTTTAAAATGTATATATTTCATCATTGTTCTCCACATCTGGGAGGGCAGCACCCGAGCGCCTCCTATGGGCCAGGCGCGACTGCCATAAATAAATACAAATGTTTATTATTATAAATGCGACAGGAGATGATTAAACAATGACTGCAGTGTGTTAATTAGGATTTCTTAATGAGACATAAACTTCATGATGAAATAATTTTATAATTGAGTCATTTCAACTTTAAATTAAGTCCTCAGAGTATGGGATTGCCATTAATGTAATCAGGACAGAGCAATTTTTACCTCCGCCAAGGAGGTTGTTTTCAGTCGCATTTGTTTGTTTGTTTGTCTGTCAGTCTGTCAGCAGGATAAGTCAAAACGTTTTGAACGGATTTTGATGAAATTTTGTGGAGTGGTTGGAAATGACAAGCGGAACAAGTGATTCAATTTTAGATCACGATCCGGATCCAGATGCTAACATGTTAGCATGTCTATGGCATTTTCAATGTTAAAAGTTAGCATTAAGCAGTTGCAGCTGTCATCATGTTCGGGTGCATTTGTTTTCAAATTGTAATATTTCTTAAATTTATTTTTGTTTATATATTAATAATATGATTATTATATACAATTTTAGAGAAAGAGACAAAAAGAAATAGATCACTGTGCCAAAGAGGGAATCTCTTTAGCGTTAGTGACCCTATGACCTTCTTTAGAGAAGTGTTTCATAAATGTTAAAAAATTCATATATTTACAGTTTAGTTAAATAATAAATTTAATTTTGTCTCATTTGTTTTTGTCTATAAGCACATGCAATATCAAAATCAGTGCTCAGATGACAGTAGCTTCTGGGAAAGGTGCAAGTTGCAATAAACTGATGCCAAGTGCTAAGGATACATGCTATCCAGTCACAGCAGATGAAACTTTTTTACTACTGAGCAAACATCATTGTTAGACTTTTTTCTCGCCAGTGACCCCATGGCCTTGGCGGAGGTTTGTGCTTCTAGTTCAAACATGAATTTGACGAGTCATTGTGAATGTTTTAAAATTATGCACAATAGGGATGGGGCTTCTACCTGTGCAAATGTCTTTTTGACTGAACTTTGACTTCATGAACATGTTTTATGAGCCATTCATTTAATGTTAAAAGATAAAATGAAACAGCTTTTTTTAATTAATAAAATATTGCTGTTTAAAGAGCTTTTGATTTATTTAGAAGTTTAGCAGCAGGTGATGGTTTGCTGGACTCTCTGGACATTTAGCCAGATGAAAGTCTCCTCTGCAGCTTCGACCTCTGGTGGACTTTTTGAAGACACTTTTCTCCCATTTTGAATAGCAAAGATTTTTTTCTTCCCGACTGGAGTTCATGATGTCCAGCTCATCACTGGAAGGTTTTGAAGTGTGTCTGTATAGCAAATGTTCCTGATTGTGGGACAACAAAAAAAAAAAAGTTCTTAAAATATAAAGAAACAGTAAAAAAGAGAAATAAAAACTGTTACTTAAAATGGACTTTTTTTGTGGTCTCAGAAGGAACCAAAAAACCTGTAGCTTCATTTGGGAAATTTAAAATGTACACTGAACCACTTACAATTAAAACATTCACTCAGCTCGACTGTGATTCTGCAGCTAAAAAGCTAAACTAACATTAGCAGAGCATTAAATCTTCAGAAGTGCAGTATCATCATGTTTTATTTTTAAATTATTCTCACCTCAGACAAATTTGCAGAACTAAGCCCTGTTGCTCAAACTGGGTGTTTGTATATATCCAAAAGTGATGAATTTCAGAATGAGTGGGTCCTTCAGTTCACATTATGCCGGAGTGGCTGTTGTTTTTGAGGGTGTGTATTGGAAAAATGATGATTTTTTCTACATTGATTGCAATCTGCTTGAAGCAATGAAGCAGCACTGCGACCCACTGGTTCTCTGCTTCGCTGCTTTTCAGAAGTGGCAGGTCCACAATTTCTTAACGCCCCCTCAAAGCCATTTAAAGATCTGTCGTGAGTCACCTTTATGCTGATTAAAGTCATCAAACTTATGTTTTTATAGTTGAATTTAAATAATAATCTCTGACCTCTAATCAGTGAACTCTTCACAAACAGGTAATACCTGATCAAACGCACAGAGGGAAAATGTCAAACTGAAGGAAAAATAAATGTGATTTGATTCAGATCACTTCAGCTGGTAATATGAATGTTGCTGACAGTTCATGTACAGGCTGAAAAACAGGTGATGCAAAAAGATGAAGGAAGGTGTGTTTGTGTTTGTGTTTTGCGAGCATCCCCAGTTGATCAGGTGACCTTTTGTCCCCGGCCCCTCAGGAAACCACACAGTGACCTGTGGCTGGACTTCTTCCACACCCTGCTGAACTGTGGCTCTCTGCAGAGTCTGCGCCGCCTCCGCAGCTCACTGAGCGCCGCCCTGCTGGACAACTACAGGAACAAGCTGCAGTCGCTGAAGAGCCACCTGGTGGTGCTGCTGCTGGAGAGCCGCAGGGCGAGGAGATGATGTCGTTGTCCTTGTTCCACTTCAGAGGAAGCTGAAGCATTCTTTGTGTGAGAATAAAATCACTTGTAGTTTTTATTTCCTTTGAGCTAAATTAAACTCTGCTCTTCGGGTCTTTGTTGACTCATTTTATTTTATTCTTTTCGAAGTTTGTTGTTTCTGTTTACATTTAATTCATGTTGTAGGATTTTGGAGGCTTTGAAGTGGACATTTGAGAAAGGAGTGTTTGTACATTTAAACATGTAAATAGTCATATTTGCATACTAAATTTGTACTTATTGTATGTATTATGTATTTATTTTGGTGAATATTGTTTCTTTTTCATAGCCTGACAGAAACGGAGCAGGACGGGTCCAAGCTTTTTTTTTTTTTCTTTTTTTTTTTTGATGACTCTCCTCAGTGCAACCGATCAACAATATTAATTCAACGTCTGTCCATCAATGTATCATACCCTAATCACAACCACAGATCCGATCAACACTGAACAATGTGCGAGCCTGAGCTCGGCAGAACTTCAGAAAAAGGCTTCTGCTCACCTTGAAATGTGGCCACTATGTTCAGTATTGAAGAATCCGCCGTCCCAAATCGGTAAAAAGGCCTCAAATTCACCAACATCTTGCCGCTGAACTGGGCGGAAACACCATTTCTGTTAGGTTCTTTTATCACAGTGAGTCATAGCCAAAGAATTGGACACTTCAGATGTTGAGATGTTGTATTGTAAAGAGTTGTTACACTGATACAGTGAATCATCTCAGCACTGGGATCTGTACACCTGCAACAAAGAACCCAGATTTCCTTTCTATGCTACCTTTTCTTCCTTCAGCCTAAGCCACTCCCATATGGGCGGTCCTTAACCTGGCTTGTATCAATGTCTATGTGAGCTGGCTGCAAAGTGAGGTGAAGTAAGCGGGCGTCTGTTTGCGTTGCATTCAAGGTTGTTATGTAAAAATCTTATTGTGCGTGTTTATGTCTGTAGTGTCACGCAGTACAACAAGAGTGTTGCTGATTGGTTTTATAAATTAAACATCTATAAAAAGATCAAATGGTTTTATCAATTAGTCAGTTGTAGAGAAGCTTGAATCTTCGACTGGACTGGGCTGCTTGACGCAAGGACGTTTTGCTTGTAATTGCATAATCTTCCTCAGCTAAATTTCTTGCTCTGGTCGTCTGACTTCTGTCTTGACTCTTGTAGAGAAGAACAACCAGAAGCCACAAAAGCTGGCTTCTGGTTGTTCTTCTCTACTATGGAAACAACCTGGACAACTGAGAGCCTTCACAGAAACAATTAGACAGTTGTAAAAACATCAGATAGTTTGACCAAATACAAGGACATTTTGTGCGTCAGCCGTTTTGAAAAACAGTTCAGTTAAGATCAGATAGTTACAAGGACATTTTGGATGTGCATCATGGAACACTTACAGGCAGTTGGCTAATATTACACAAACGTATCTCTTTAAAATAACTGGTCTCCTTTAATATTTGAAAAATAGTTTTAAATTATTTGCAGAATATATACATGTCTTGCAAAACAGTAAATAAGGTCATTTTTGAGCTAATCACAACACAATAAGCCAGGTTAGCTGTGTCTGAGCCAGTCTTAGCTTGGCAAACTAATTTGCTAGCTTGGGGAGGTGATGGTCTAGTGGTTAAGCGTTGGGCTTGAGACCAGAGGATCCTCAGTTCAAATACCAGCCTGACTGGAAAATCACTAAGGGCCCTTGGGCAATGTTCTTGTTGCTCCAGGTGTGCAGTGAGCGCCTTGCATGGCAGCACCCTGACATCGGGGTGAATGTGAGGCATTATTGTAAAGCGCTTTCAGCATCTGACACAGATGGAAATGTGCTACATAGATGCAGTCCATTTATTTATTTAAGCTCTTTTCCTCTGTCAGTCTGGAGCGAGATCTCAACAGCTGCCGAGTTTAGAGAGAAAATTATTTAAAGCACATTTGAGACCTTTGACCAAAGTTCTGTATTTGGACATGGATATGTATGAAGGGCATCTGGCGTGAAACTTGTACCAAATACCATTGTGGATCTGGATGTATCCACTGTGGTGACCCCAACCCAAAACGGGAGCAGTCAAAGTGACAATACACAGACATGCATATGCATGGATGAAGGAAGAAAATCTAAATTCCTGCAGGGGGACAGAGACACGCCAGTCTGAAAAGCAGGCGTGTGGTTGTTTCATCAGCCTGCACGTCTTTGTTCCAGCTGATCAGTTCAGATACTTTCAGAGAGAACAGCTTCAACATCACAGAATCCGAAAGAGGAAACCAGTGAGGGAAGCCACCAAGACAACTGAAGGAGTTCTCAGCTTCTGTGGCTGACTGGACAAACTTTTGCATTTACCATTTTTATTATTATTTTATATATATAAAGAAGACATTTCAGTAACAGTTTACCGATAAGGACATGGGCGATGAGCCCTGATTTGATCTGTTGTCTTAAAATCCTTTGTTCCACTGTGAAGCTCTAAAATCGATGATACAACTGACAAAAGCTGCAGATTCTGCAGCAGAGCTGTCTTGGTGGCTTCCCTCACCTGGCTCCTTGTCTTTGAGAACTCTCCTCTGTATTTATTTACGGTAAACGTTAATATTTTCTTAATAAAATCAATGTTACCATTTTAGCTTTATATTTGTGCATCAGTGTTAAAAATATAGAAATACAGGTTATTACAGCTAGGATTTAAAAGTTTTTTGCTTTTTGTTTTTTCTTTTGTGCTTTTTTTTTTTAGTTTTGCTTTTTGTTTGTGGTTTTTGTTTGCTGTGTTTTTCTGTTTATTTTTTCTTTTTGTTTGTGTTGTTTTTTGTCGACGTCACTTGATAAGATCAGGGAGCGCTGCTGTCACCTTTGACCCCTGTATGCACTGCGGTGATCTCTAACTCCGCCCACGTGAGCGCTCGCGTGCGGAGCGGAACTGAATCAGGCGGTGATTTTTCTTTTTTTCCTTCTTCTGCCGTTTTCAAATTTAAACCTTTAAATTTTATTTCGGTTTTTCGCAGCGGACGCTCACGGTAAGTTTAATTTGATGTGACGTTTATTAATTCTTGTTTGAAAGTAAAGGTGAACGTTTATTTGTAAAATCGTCCTTAAAATCATTTAAGTGAACTTTGAGTGTTTTAATTCTGCGAGTAAAAATCGTCTCAATATCAGAAACTTGTCTTTTAAAGCTTCTTTCTTCATAAATCGAAGTGAATTTAAAACTCAAACCCAGCTGTAAATATTATTCACGAACGTTTATTAATTTGTGATCGACGGATTTAATCTGTGAAAAATGTTTGGTGACGTCGATCAGAATCCAACTGAAATTTACGGACAAAAAGTTTTTCACTCATCCGAACTATTTTAAAATAATCTGGTTTTAAATTTCGAGCAGCTGATTGAGAAAATTTCAGGTAAGCTTTAAATATCTTGATTTTCTGACCCAGTCTGGTTTGATTCGTGCAGCGTTGCAAAATCACGATTAAAGCAAGAAATGTGGTGTTAAATTAGTATAAAAATCAAAGAATTCATCAAAAATCGTTTTGCTTTTAACTTCCAGTCTAAAGAAGTTTATCACGAATTTAAAAGCATTTTATATATCCATACTTTAGTGCTGTTTAAAAAAGACTTGAGTGGTGTTTTTCTGCTTTCTTTTAGGACATGCTTTTAAAAATATTTAAAGCAATTCTATCTCATTATTGATCCCAAATCAATACCTCCATTAAACCAGATTCAGGCCGATTTAAAGCCTCAACCTGGTGGCCTTTTTAAAACGGTAGAAAGAGTTTTCCATAAAAATTCAATTTCAGAACATTTCAAACAACCATTTAATGCTTTATAATGGCTGCAGTACCGGGCACTGACAGTAGGGGCGCTGTGATTTCAGAATACTATTTCAACATTCTACAAGTCAAAGTTTGACATGAACCACGGCCCGTGGGCTCTGTGACCACCGCCAGAGGTTTACTTCTCAGATTCCAAAGGCAGAACAGCTTTTGATTTTGGATTGATGTGGTGCATCAAAGTTGAGCAGATTTTAGTGAGGTTGTCCTCATTATGTTCTCTTTTAATGTGATTTAGGCACAGGTAAAATACAGTGAATGAACAGAAAGATCAGTGATAAAACAGGATAACTTAAAACTAAACACTTCATCACCTGTTTGGACCAACCAAAATGTGCTTTAACCCACTAAATTTAGGGCTTAGTGCCTTTTAAAATATTGGTGTCTGGGCTCTAATCCCTAAAAAGAACTTTTTTTTTTTTTTTAGGATGTTTTGATCACTGACAATGTAACTGTCCTCCTTTCATCCTCAACATCTTTTTTTCCCAATCAAAAATTGTGATGTAAAATGTAATTATAATCGGTTGAAACACTTTTTCAGTTGTGATCTCATAAATGACCTCAGCGGGGTGGGACTCATTTAGTTGGTAAGAGAACAGGTTCAGGTACCAGGATGGGATGGGTCAGCAGTTCTGATAAAGCTGCTTTGACTTCCTTCAGTGGTTGTGAAACATGGTGACCAACGCCTGAAACTGTTTGTTGGTTTTTGTTTTCTCAACTAAAGTGTGAAATAAAATCTTTCAGTGTTCTCAGCAAACACAGACTTTATCACATTTCCAATCAGTCTATTTTTACTTTCTGTTTGTGGTCTGCTGATAATCCGGTTAGTCTGCCAATAACTTGGCTTTTGAGAAATTGATTTATTTTTTACTGCTTTTATTTTCTGTATCACTGTTTTTATCTGAACAATGACTTTTTAGCATGCTGTTTTAACAGATAAATGTTGCAGAATTGGAACAGTTTAAAGAAATCAGTGAAACCACAGACAGCCAGAGTGCCATGAATAGTTTGAATTCTTTCGTGTGTGTGTGTGTGAGACAGACTGAAGGCGTTGTTCACTGCTCTCGCCACCTTGTTAAACATGAACCCTTTCAGAACCACAGACTTTGGATCAGTTTCAAAGTATTTCAACTGACAGAAAAAGATTACTTCAATATTAATCTTTAAAATAAAACTGTGTTCTTGTTTCTCAGATATGATAAAAATCAAATCAATTTTATTTATATAGCGCCAGACTACAACAAACAGTTGCTCCAAGGCGCTTTATATTGTAAGGCAAAAGCCATACAATAATTACAGAAAAACCCCAACGGTCAAAACGACCCCCTGTGAGCAAGCACTTGGCAACAGTGGGAAGGAAAACTCCCTTTTAACAGGAAGAAACCTCCAGCAGAACCAGGCTCAGGGAGGGGCAGTCTTCTGCTGGGACTGGTTGGGGCTGAGGGAGAGAACCAGGAAAAAGACATGCTGTGGAGGGGAGCAGAGATCGATCACTAATGAGTAAATGCAGAGTGGTGCATACAGAGCAAAAAGAGAAAGAAACAGTGCATCATGGGAACCCCCCCCAGCAGTCTACGTCTATAGCAGCATAACTAAGGGATGGTTCAGGGTCACCTGATCCAGCCCTAACTATAAGCTTTAGCAAAAAGGAAAGTTTTAAGCCTAATCTTAAAAGTAGAGAGGGTGTCTGTCTCCCTGATCTGAATTGGGAGCTGGTTCCACAGGATAGGAGCCTGAAAGCTGAAGGCTCTGCCTCCCATTCTACTCGTACAAACCCTAGGAACTACCAGTAAGCCTGCAGTCTGAGAGCGAAGCGCTCTATTGGGGTGATATGGTACTATGAGGTCCCTAAGATAAGATGGGACCTGATTATTCAAAACCTTATAAGTAAGAA
Source organism: Thalassophryne amazonica (assembly GCF_902500255.1). Taxonomy (NCBI): domain Eukaryota; kingdom Metazoa; phylum Chordata; class Actinopteri; order Batrachoidiformes; family Batrachoididae; genus Thalassophryne; species Thalassophryne amazonica. The sequence continues at coordinate 39,530,153 of NC_047123.1, read as the reverse complement.
GAAGAATTTTAAATTCTATTCTGGAATTAACAGGAAGCCAATGAAGAGAGGCCAATATGGGTAAGATATGCTCTCTCCTTCTAGTCCCTGTCAGTACTCTAGCTGCAGCATTTTGAATTAACTGAAGGCTTTTCAGGGAATTTTTAGGACAACCTGATAATAATGAATTACAATAGTCCAGCCTAGAAGAAATAAATGCATGAATTAGTTTTTCAGCATCACTCTGAGACAAGACCTTTCTAATTTTAGAGATATTGCGCAAATGCAAAAAAGCAGTCCTACATATTTGTTTAATATGCACATTGAAGGACATATCTTGATCAAAAATGACTGGGAGGATCTGGTTAGACACCAAGTTTCTAAGATTTGTGGGGCCAAGTACAATAACTTCAGTTTTATCTGAGTTTAAAAGCAGGAAATTAGAGGTCATCCATGTCTTTATGTCTGTAAGACAATACTGCAGTTTAACTAATTGGTGTGTGTCCTCTGTCTTCATGGATAGATAAAGCTCATAAAAGATAAAAGGTCGTCTGCTGTTGTTTGAAATGGTTTTAACTCTTTCCTGCTTTGGTGACACAATGATTCATGCTGATTTTAAAATGCTTCAAAAGTGATGAGTCTCGTTTGGAGCTGGTTTGAAATCTAAATCGCTTGAAATTTATACAAATACTTTCAGTTCATCAAAGTGATGAGAATTGGGATTTAAAATGTTGAACAAGGCTTCACAAGTTTGAGGTCTGATAACACCATAAATGATTAAAAAAAAATTTAATATAGCTGAATTAGGGATAATCTGGTTTTAAACTGTTACCAGAAAAGTAGATATTTAACCCTAACCCTAACCCTAACAAATGTATTTTAAAGTAGATTTAAACCAGGTCCTATCTAATTTTTAACTGTATTGTGATTTGTGTGTACATTTGTTACGTCCCACCCACCGTCGATCTGACGAGACGCCCGATACGCCCACGGATACTGCTGATGAATAAATCAGATTATCCTGAATGGGTTTAACAGTAAATGCACAGAATTTTTTCCCAATGGATTTGAATGTTTTCAGTTTTGAATTCCATCCCAAAATTAATGTTTCCTAACAGGTTAGAACAAAAACATTGTTCCCGAACCGGTTAATAATCTAGATTGGTTGTGTTTATAAAACAGGTAGCTGACAATTTTCAAGGGTGGAAATAAATTAAGCAAAGCTTGTATAATGAGTTGGAATGGTGTGTGAGTCCAAAACGTTTTTTAGACCCTTAGACCTCAACAATTTTTAGAAGAACTCAACCCATTTATTTCCTGATAATCATGTATTTATGTTAATTTGCTGTTTAATATATTTATGAATTGTTTAGGTTCTTGTTATCATATACACACTATTATTATTATCATTGTTGTTTTATTGTTTCTTGGACCACAATGGAAATGTGTTTTCACTTTCATGTGTCATCTGTGTATTTTTAAAATATTTACAATTATATTATGTACTTACATTGAAATTAATAAAAAAAAAATAACTTGACACTCATGCTTTTAATATAAAGATGACTTACTGCCCCCTACTGGAATGGCATGTGAGACCAGAGAGTAGTTAGCAACATCCATTGTAACATTTTGGCAGCATTCATCCTTGGCCCAAAATACATAAGCATACTAAATGGTAAATGTCAGCTGTCAAGTTTCTCTGTGATCAAAGTTGCACACACGCATGCACAACTGTTGTAAGCAGTGGCTTTTAATTTGACAAACACAGACAATAGCAGAAGACATTGAAAAACACTACACATTTCAATCATGGTACCAACACGAGACTTAACTCACAGTAAGAGCAACATTAGACTTAACTAAACTGACTAAACCAATTGAACTACAAAGCCACAATAAATCACTAACATTAACAACACTGTTAAACCAACATGAACCTCAATAACAACATTTAAAACTTCAAAACCAGAACTCCCATAGTGCATTGCAGCACAGTGTCCGTTGTTTACTGGTTAGCTAAAACTGCTGATTTCTCCAAAAATATTTGTCCTATCAACTTTCCTTTTTTGCAGCATTCATCCTTGACCTAAAATACATAAGCATACCAAACGGTAAATATCAGCTCCCCGGGTTTTTTGTGTGATTGAAGCCACACACACATGCACACAGAGGCCACTTGGCTATTATAATATAGATGTTAGCGGGTGGGCACTGAAAACACTGTATATGCCAGACCTGTATGTGGCGCTGTAATGCTCCCTCAAAAAAATGGAGACAGTACAGCGTACTGTAGCAGGCAGCAGAAGCTAGAACTTTTCAAAACGAATAAAAGATGGAGTAAAATAAAGCCTTCCAAGAGAAAGAGGGTCTGACCACCTCAAATAGCCTTACTGTGTATTTACACGGTGGTGTGTTGCTCTCAGCCTCGCAGAGAAGCCTGAGCAAACCCACTGCTGCCAACAATAACCCCTAACTATAACAATGTCAATAATCCCGAACCATAACAAAAAAAAAGCATAATAATGACCTGAATAAATGCAGTGTTTTTAAAGGAGTCTGTCAGTGTTTGTCTGCTCCAGGTACGTTTCTCAGTGTGAAACACGGAACGGCAGCATTTTGTCTCCGCCTGCAACATCCAAAATAAATAGCACAGCAGATAACCGAAACAAATTATTGGTTGAGTTAATCAGGTTTGAGAAAGGACTAGTTTGCACCATGTGTCATGTTTAGTTGTCATGCTATGGGGTAACACGTGTCACATGTCATAGAATCTAACGGATATAAACCTTGTTTGACCTATACTTTGGAGACCAAGCATTCAGCACAGTCAAAACTATTCCATTTATTAATCCTATGAGTTCAACCAATAGTTTTTAGTCCAAACTATACCTTTTTAGAATGTTAGATCACATAAGAGTTATTCAAAAGAGTTAATGTCTCAGGAGTATTTGTGCAGAATTTAGTGTTTGTTTCACCATTTGAAGGATTCCTCTGTATATATTCTGTTATCTGCTGCACTAAAACGACAGGCGAAAGTGAACCTTGCTGGGTCGCCGTTGTCTTCTTCTGTAGAGATTATTGGTAGTTTGCAAACTGACACAGTGCATTACTGCCACCAAGTGATTGGGTGTGGCGCATTAATGGAGTCTGACATCCACACCGGGTCATTGTAAACACAAATCATTTCATGAACAAAATAATAATAATAGTATTAACGGGTTTCCATTATTTTAAATAAACAATTTTGTTCTGGAACATAAAAACTATGAAGTTTCAGGTTTCATTTTCATTCCTAGCAAAATACCAAAGGTTTCTGTTCAAACTGGTTCAAAGCCTTTTGTCATACATGACAAAGCACGATGAAGGCCAGCAGCCCAAAGTCACTGACCAGAAAAACAGGCACTGCTCTTCATTTCTAGTGATTATGAATTCATAAGAAGACAATCTCATGAACATTTTCCTTTTTAAAAAAAACTGCTAAAAATGACAAACTGGGTTAAGTGTCTATTTGTCTAATTTGTTTTTTTGAACTGTCCACTAAAGAAGTTCTTAGTGTTCATCAGGTTATATTGAAATAAATCTTGTTCTGTTGTGCAAGAAATTGAGATGATTAAAAAAAATACTGATTTGAGAAACTGTGAGGTAATTATTTCTACATGATTTCATCATTTGTGCTACTCCTGTGTAAAAACTGTTTATGGAGCATGATTTTATCATCTCAGTTATGCAGGTTGAACTAAAAACAGTTTTCTTCTCATCTGAGTTGCTGTTTTGGATTTTGACTTGAACTAATCTTTCTGTGTAACTATGCTGCTGAAATGATTAATGAGGTCAAATTAATTATTTTCAATGAATGTTTGTCACATTCATTTAAAGAGAGAAGATGAACATGATCCAATATAGTCAAAAATCATTTTGTTTTTTGTTTTTTTTTTTTTCCAACAGCCTCCCTTCTTGCCATGACAGCCAAAACCAAGTGGGGTGCAGTGAAGGAATGCATCAGTGGAAGCCCCGCCCATGACTCCGAGGCCTCACTGGAGGCCAACCTGCAGAATGCAGAACCAGAGCTGTGCATTAGACTGCTGCAGGTGCAGTTAGCACCCACTGCTGTATCCATTTAACATCACATTTGAAAATGTGAATTTCTTCATTAACGCCGAACACTGATTTTTGTCTCTGCCTCCTCTGGTGGACAGTTTGTGTCATTAAACTTTGTGTAATTGTGAAGTGGTGTTCAGTCTCACAAACGGGTCTGAATGTTGGTGAAAATAAACAGACCTGTTTCAGTGTCGCAGACCAAACGGTCCACCCCTAAAAAAAAAAAATCGGTCCACCCTGCCTTCACTGCACATGCAGCATTTCAGACCACAGCAGCACATCTGAGACGGAGTCTCTTCACCCAAAGTGATCAAATGGATTAATGTGATTATTAACCATCAGATGATAAAGTAAAACCTCTTAAATCATTTTAAAGTCAATTTGAAGCAGAAAGGAGGCCATTGTAAGCAGAAAGTTGGTGACGCTGTGAAATCACCAACATGCAGTGAACGCATCAGCTAGCGTCTCGTGTCGCTGCAGCGCTCTGATCACTTCCATCTTTTATGATGAAATAATGTTGAATTTATGTGGAAATGATTGTTGTAGAAAAGCTTCAGATATCTGTGGCTGAGACAGATGATGAGTGGAGGCAGTTTGAAGCAGAAACGAGGTGATAATCACTGAACTGCGGCTAATGACGCATGTGCAGTGAAGGCAGGGGGACCAGTTTTTAGGGGGGACAGTTCAATCGGCGACACTAGTGCACTCACAGAATTCAACAAATGTGCTAAATGACCTCACCGTGTCACCTCCAGGTTCCCACGGTAGTAAATTATTCAGGGCTGCGCCGGCGGCTGGAGGCCTGTGACCAGGATTGGATGGTGCAGTTCCTGGAGCTGCATGGTCTGGACTTGCTGCTGGAGGCGCTGGAGCGGCTGTCTGGCCGCGGCTGCGCCCGCATTGCCGACGCCCTGCTGCAGCTGACCTGCGTGGCCTGCGTCCGAGCCGTCATGAACTCCTCTGCCGGTCTGCACTTCATGCTGGACAATGAGGGTTATGTCAGGACACTGACCCAAGGTGGGTTCACCCCCTGCATTTGTGGGATGTGGGGACACTACAGAGGTGTCACATGATCTGTGCGTGTGCGTCCTCAGCTCTCGACACTTCCAATGTCATGGTCAAGAAGCAGGTGTTTGAGCTGCTGGCCGCGATCGCACTGTTTGATTCTCAAGGTCATGGCCTCGCCCTGGATGCTCTGGAGCACTACAAGGTAACGGGATTAACCCCACCCACAATCACATTCAGGACCTTGCTAAGGGTCAAAGGTGAAGAGGGGCATGTTTGTAGACTGCAGGATGGAGCATTGAGTCCTCACAGGAGGACGGAGGATCATTTAGAGTCGAATATGAGTTTGGAACAGATGGAAGTATAAAACTCAAAGCTTCTCAAGGATTCAAGCAGTATGACCTCACTTCCTGTTTGACAGCCTCGCCGCTGATAAAAATTAACATGTATAATTATGAGACTTGGCTTGAACATCAACTGTGAACATTTCTATGAAGATGAGGCAAAATTTGTGGCCTGTTTATTTATTTATTTATTTATTTATTTTAAAGACTTTTCTGGAAAATCCAGAAATTGATGTCATAAATCTCATTGAAATCTGCTTGATCCAAGTAATCCAGAGAGACCTGATATTTATAAATTGGACACGTTTCAAACATTGCTTAAACGCATGTTCAAATTTGATGCATTGGTGGCGCTGTAGATGAAGACATGAAATTTGGTGAGAAAAATGACATGACTGTCCCCAGTCTACTTCTGTCTGCTTCCATTAGGGGTCGCCACAGCAGACCAATTGTTTCCATCTCACCCTGTCCTCTGTATCTTCCTCTCTCTCCAACCACCTGCATGTCCTCCCTCAGCACATCCACAAACCTCCTCTTTGTCCTCCCTCTTCTCCTCCTGCCTGGTGGCTCCATCCTCAGCATCCTTCTCCCTATATACCCTGGGTCCCTGCTCTGCACATGTCCAAACCATCTCAGTCTCACCTCTCTGACTTTGTCTCCAAACTGTCCCACCTGAGCCGTCCCTCTGATATGTTCATTCCTAATCCTGTCCATCCTCATCACTCCCAAAGAAAATCTCAACATCTTCAGCTCCGCCTCCTGTCATTTTGTTAGTGCCACCGTCTCTAAGCTGTCCAACATAGCTGGTCTCGACTTTCTCCTTCACTCTTGCTGATATTCTTCAGTCACAAATCCCTCCTGCCACCTTTCTCCACCCTGCCTGCACTCTCTTCTTCACCTCTCTACCACACTCTCCATTACTTTGAACAGTTGATTCCAAATATTTAAACTCATCTACTTTCACCACCTTTACTCTTTGTAACCTCACTATTCCACTGGGCTCCCTCTCATTCACGCACATGTACTCAGTCTGGCTCCTACTGACTTTCATTCCCCTTCTCTCCAGAGCATATCTCTACCTCTAGACTCAACCTGCTCTCTACTCTCACTACAAATCACAATGTTATCTGGGAATATCATGGTCCATGGAGACTCCTGTCTGATCTCATCCGTCAACCTGTCCATCACCACTGCAAACAAGAAAGGACTCAGAGCTGATCCTTGGTGTAATCCCACCTCCACCTTGAATGAGTCTGTCATTCCGACTGCGCATCTCACACTATCCTTGTACATGTCCTGTACGACCCTCACATACTTCACTGTCACTCCAGACTTCCTCATACAATACCACAGCTCTTCTCTTGGCACCCTATCATGAGCTTTCTCTAAATCCACAAACACACAGTGTAACTCCTTCTGGCCTTCGCTATACTTCTCTCTGTCAATCAACCAAACTCCACAATAGTGGTTGTAGTGTTGACATGAAATGAGATGGATAATCTCTGTGTTAGATCAGTATTTTTGGTGTTCAGAAACATTTGAACAAAGACAAAACGTGAGCTAAAGTGAGGGATGGACAACATTCTACAAATGACCTCCTGACCAGAGAGGACTGTGGGAAGAAGCTTGACTTTCAGTGAAGAGGTTTAACTGCTGCACAAACATCAGTCCAAGTTTCACACCTGCTGTTGTCCAGGCTTGCCCTTCTGGCAACCCAGGTGCATGATGGGATACGATGCTTCACTGCAGTGTGGGCGAGGTGGTACATGTCTAAACCAAAATCACATCTATTCCACAAATCACATTCCAAATGTTCAGCTGAAGAACTCCTTCAAATGTTCCCTTTATGTTGCCTGTTGTGTCGCTGTAAATGTTAAAGCGCTTTGAATTGAACAATTTGCATCTAAAGCGTGCTGCAGAAAAAGAGCTTAATGAGTGTTTGTAGCAAGAATTCCACTTTTCTGAGAGCGTTTTGAAGTTTCTAGTGAAACAAAGCAAACTGAGAGGATCCAAATGTTCCATTTCTCAGTCATGTGTTGCACATCTGTTGATGATGATGATATGGAGTTGGGCACAACTCCTACAACAGGTCAAAGGTCACTTAGAAGCTTTAAAAATAATTTAAAAAAGGAATGAAATGAAGCTCTTCTGTGGAATAAAAAAAAAAACAAACAAAAAACCTGAACTTTGTTTTGTTTTTTATTCTGAAACGATGAAACCTTTGTTGTGTATTTTGACTGTTGACAGAGTGTGAAGAAACAACAGTATCGCTTCAGCGTTGTCATGAGCGAGCTCCATGCCACAGACAACGTGCCCTACATGGCCACGCTGATGAGCGCCATCAACATGCTGGTTCAGGGTCACAAGGATCTGAGGAAAAGGGACAAACTGCGCCGCGAGTTCATCGGTACGCAGCCCACACCTCACTGACCAAAACCGCACCATAACCAACAAGTGTGTGTGTGAGTGAGTGAGATATGAGACTCGCTGACATCTAGTGACCCTGTCATTTGGTTGTCATGATGATTGCTGGATAAAGACTTCTTTCTGAAAGGAGAACTTCAGGCTTTTTGTTTTTGTTCTTTTTTTTCCTTCAGGGTTGCAGCTGCTGGACCTGCTGTCCAGACTGAGGTACTTTACAAGCAGGTTTTTATACAGTTCCAGTTCACACTGGATGTCTTCATGGTTCAGTCCAGCTTTGGGATGAACTTGATCAGGATTCTGTCAGTGCTGTAAGCCCTCCAAGCCAGGAGGGGGCGGTCCATGGGATTCCAGCAGCGTATTGTGATTTGGGTTTGAATTATCCCGGTGCACACAGGAGGGTTCTTTAAGAAGAATCTGTAAAAAAAAAAAACAAACACAAAAAGTCCAGTTTGTAAAAGCTGCACGGGGAAGGGAAGGTCCAAACAAGGATCGTGTGCTCATGTTTGTCAGCTGAGCTCTGTGTATTTGTCATTTTTGGAATGTGTCTGAAGGTTCACATCACAACATCCAGATGTAACCTCACTGATTTAACGCTCTGCTTCAACTGACAAAATCAAACCTGTGTATCTGTGTGGAGAACCCCTGACCTCCTGAAGGAGGACTTAAACCAAGACTGTGTCCAGGGAGTCGGAGGACGAGGACCTGAACATCCAGTGCGATGCATTCGAGGACTCGATGGCTGAAGACGAGGACGAGATGGAGAGACTTTATGGTGGAATTAACATGAACAGCCACCAGCAGCTCTTCAGCTCCATCTTCACCAAAGTACGAGTCTTCTCCATGGTGACCAGCTGCAGTTTGGTTCCCACAGACTGACCCGTCACCAGGCTGTCTGTCCTTCTGTCCAGGTCAGCAGCAGTCCGTCCTCTGTGCAGCTGCTGTCCATCCTTCAGGCCCTGATGACCGTGGATCCGGACCGGGCCGAGGTCTGGTCGGCTCTGGAGTTCCTGGCGGAACGAGCCATTCTGCTCGCCAATGATCGTAAGTTCCTCCAGGTTCACAGCTCACCAGCTGATCTGACCAGAGGCTGAACAGCGCCCTCTTTGTGTCATCATACTAATGTCTGATGGCTTTATTGTCCCGCTCCCTCACTAGTGACAGAGCTAATGCTTTAAGGCTGACATGTGACGCTGGTGTCGTTTCATTCCCGCTTGTAGGTGGCTCCAGCTGAACGCTCACGTCCCACGATGACATCTGTAAAAATGTGATTGAACCCTAAACAAAGTGTGTATTTGTTTCTGCAGCACAGCTGGAGTCTACAGACCAACTGCTGGACAAACTCCTCTGCTTCAAGTCCAGCTCCACCGTCAGGGTGCGGACCGTTGATAGGGCGGTGCAGACCCAACTCCCACACAGTCCCCCCATCCAATCAGAGCAGCCACTCAAAACTGACCTCACACATGGTCCTCCTCCCTTACCCGGCAAGGCGCCTCCTCCGCCCTTATCTGGCACGGCGCCTCCTCCGCCCTTACCCGGCACGGCGCCTCCTCCTCCTCCTCCGCCCTTACCCGGCACGGCGCCTCCTCCCCCTCCTCCGCCCTTACCCGGCACGGCGCCTCCTCCCCCTCCTCCGCCCTTACCTGGCACGGCTCCTCCTCCTCCGCCCTTACCCGGCACGGCGCCTCCTCCCCCTCCTCCGCCCTTACCTGGCACGGCTCATCCTCCTCCTCCTCCAGGTGACATAATTGTAGTCCAGGTGGCTCATGGGCTAGGAAGTTCATATTATGACTCCACCTCCAAGCCAAGCTCCACCCCCTGTCCCACTGTCCACATGAAGAAACTAAACTGGCAAAAACTTCCATCCAGAGTTGTTACAGGTCAGTATTATACTGGGGCATGCTGGGAGATGTAGTTCCTGACGGCTCAGGGTCACTTTGTTTATGGCACATTTCTTTGATCATGTTCGTTTAACAGACAGATCTGTTTTTTTTGTTTTTTTTTTACACTGAGAGACGAGTGCAGCGTTGTCGCACCCTCAGCTCTCTCTTTATGGGACCATGTGCTTCATATCTTCTGAATTGCTATCACACACCTTTGGTCCCAGGTTAAGAGAAGAGTGCTGCTTCTGGGGTAGGGACTAAAAACAAGTTCTTGGTTAGAACTTTGACATCCCGTCTGTCTGTCTCCAGCTCATGACTCCATGTGGACGTCTGCGTCTTCAGATGCCATGGAGCCAGATTACTGTAGTATCGAGCAACTCTTCAGTCTTCCACTGATGGAGACCCAGACCAGAACCAAACCCAAAGCAGAGCCCAAAGAGGTGAAGTGTTCCCAACATGTTTTACAGATCTGTGGACAGTTTTTGTCCATTTGAAACGCGTCTAAGTTCCTTGTCTGCCTACAGATTTCTTTCATTGATGCCAAGAAAAGTCTCAACCTGAACATCTTCCTGAAGCAGTTCCGATGGTGCCGTAAATATTAACAAACCTGTCAACATGCAGTCACGCTCATGCTGCATGCTAACGTTCTCAGATGAGCATGCTGATACACTTTTCATTATTAGAACAACTGTGATGTTAGCATTAGCATTTCACACTGCTGTGAAAAGTTAAAGTTCATATGATTTTAAAAAATACCATGTAGCACTCACAATGTCAAGAATACAAAGTCTGCATTGAATCAGTCCTCCAAAATAATGTTAGCACGCTGAAGTTAGCGCGCTGTTTGCAGCTGATGTTGTCTTCTGGTCTCACCTGCAGCTCTAACCAGGACTTTGTGTCTCTGATCCGGAGAGGAGATCGATCCAAATTTGACATTGAAGTCCTGAAACAGTTACGCAAGCTGCTGCCAGAGAAACATGAGGTCAGAGGTCACAGAGTCGCTGATCAATACTGCTGATGTCACGTGCCTGTCTTCCACTGATCTGGGTTCAGTTCCTATCTTTTTCTAGGTGGAGAATCTGAAGTCCTATCAGGCCGATCAGAGCAAGTTGGCCTCAGTGGACCAATTCTACCTGCAGCTGCTGGATGTTCCCAGGTATGAGCACAGCGCCACCTGCTGATGAATTTGGTGTTCAGTGTAGTAAAACATGTGGTCATGTGTTCCAGTTACTGTCTGAGGATCGAGTGCATGTTGCTGTGTGAGGAGAGCAGCAGCGTGTTGGAGACGCTGCGACCTAAAGCTCAGCTGCTGGACGCCGCCTGCCAGAGTCCGTCTTCACGCTCGTGTCTTTGTCCTTGTTACTGTCTCTGTTCCACCGGAGGTGGTCTAAACGTTTGTGTTGTCTTCAGGCGTGATGGAGAGGCACTCGGCTGCCCATGTTCTGCAAACTAATCCTGGACATTGGAAACTTTCTCAACTATGTGAGAACTTTCACGCTGCATTTGACATTAAACAGGAAACTGAACTAAAATCTGTTTCATTCATGTGGTTTAGCTGCAGTAATCATCAGAAATAGTCAACGAACTGATCCTACGATCAGTCTGAACCTTTACCCACTATGTGATCGTTTATGAAGGTGTGAGAACATGGAAGCATGAGGTCCACAACCCATTCAATGTGAACTCCTGAGTTAATGTGCCAGACGCAGCCTTTCACCTGGTGTGTCGCCTCTGGTCCCATTCTGGTGCGGTGTGAGCTAATCAATGTGTTCTGTTCCACATCTCAGGGGACTCACACGGGGAACGCTGAGGGTTTTAAAATCTGCACTTTGCTCAAACTGACGGAGACCAAGGCCAACAAGTCCAGAATGACCCTGCTGAACCACATTCTGCAGGTAACCCACCACAGTGTGAGCGGTCCTGCTGCTCCGACTCCCACGCTGGCGGTCCGAGTACTGATCCTGGTTCTGGATGAACTGAGAGTCCTGTCAAAAATCCTACATGACTTATTTACATTTAAGTTTCTCTGGTTGGTGTTGAAGCATCATTATCATCTGAGGACTTCTCAGGAGAGAAGGTAGAGTCTGTGCATGGCCACAAGGGGGCAGTCATTGAAAACCAAAGAAACAGTTCTCAATTGCCAAGGTACCTTGACACTTGCACAAATTTGATCCCCACAGTGGCACTCAGTCAGAGGTGCCAGTGAGTAACCCCTTGTAAACTGTGTGTGGCTGTGTGCCAGTGCACAAAGAAAATTTTGAAATGTTTAAAATTTCTAGCACGCGTTCGATTTGTGAACCAGTCATGAACATTGTGCAACCTATTTGAAAACACTGTCATTGCTGCAGTGCATCTGAACGATTATAACGAGATGTTACATCTGTAATAAACATAATTTACGGATTTTAAATTTATTTTCATTTATACTGCACCAAATCACAACAAAGTTGCCTCAAGGTGCTTTACACAAGTAAGGTCTAACCTTACTAACTCCCAGAGCAAGAACACAGGCGACGGTGGTAAGAAAAAACTCCCTCTGATGATTTGAGGAAGAAACTTCAAGTAGACCAGACTCAAAGGGGTCACCCTCAGCTTGGGTCATGCTACAGGCACAAATTACAAAAAATTCACAAAACGAATATACAGGAAATGTTGCTAGTGCACAGGATGGGAGGGTTACAGAAACAGACACCACACCCATCTCTGGATGGAGCTGCATCAGAAAGACACAAATACAGTATAATTTGTCAGCATTAAGCAACAAGAAAAACAGGAAATACTAAGGTGATTGCCGGCCACTAGCCCTAAGCTTCACTAACAGACCCAGAATTTAGATAAAGTTGAGGCCGCGGCACGCTCCGTTTACTCATAAAATGAATTAAGAGTAAAAAGCATAGTAACATACTATGCCAGTATGCTAGCCATACGAAAGGGAAAATAAGTGCGTGTTAAGTCTGGAGTTGAAAGTCTCCACAGAATCTGACTGTTTTATTGATGCAGGGAGATCATTCCACAGAACAGGGGCACGATAAGAGAAAGCTCTGTGACCCACTTTTTATTCACCCGAGGGACACAAAGTAGTCCTGCACCCTGAGAACACAAAGCCCGGGCCGGTACGTAAGGTTTAATTAGGTCAGCTAGGTAGGGAGGTGCCAGTCTGTGAGCAATAGGCTAGTAGCAGAACCTTAAAATCTGATCTCACCGGGACAGGAAGCCAGTGAAGAGATGCCAAAATGGGTGTAATGTGGTCAAACTTTCTGCTTCCTATCAACAGTCTGGCTGCAGCATTTTGAACTGATGGGAGAGCCCTAATGCTGGACTGCGGTAAACCAGAAAATAGAACATTGCAGTAGTCCAATCTAGAAGAGATAAATGCATGGATCAGGGTCTCAGCATCAGCCATAGACAGGATGGGACGAATCTTCATTATATTTCGCAGGTGGAAGAAAGCAGCCCTAGTAATATCTCTAATGTGGAGGTCAAAGGACAATGTAGGATCAAAAATTACCCCAAGGTTCCTCACTTTGTCAGTGTGATATATGACACACAAGCCTAGGCTGAGCGTAACTGGTAAATTGATGCCGATGTCTCACTGGACCAAGAACCATCATTTCAGTCTTATCTGAGCTTAAAAGTAGGAAGTTGCTAGACATCCAACTTCTCACTGATGCAAGGCAATCTTCTAAGGATTTTATGTGTAAGAGATTACCAGCAGTTATAGGCATGTGTAACTGAGTATCATCAGCATAGCAGTGAAAGGTAATCCCAAAACGCCGCAATATGTGCCCAAGGGGTGCTATATAAAGGGAGAAAAGCAGGGGGCCTAAGACAGACCCTTGTGGAACCCCAGATGTCATGTCACTAAGGTTAGAGGTTGTGTTACTGTACAAAACGCAGTGAGAACGACTGGTCAAGTATGACGTCAGCCATGCAAGGGCACTCCCAGTAATCCCAAAGTGATTTTCCAGCCTATCAAGTAGAATATGATGATCCACTGTATCAAATGCAGCACTGAGATCTAACAGCACCAGAACCGTAGTGGTGTCTGAATCCATTGTAAGCAGAAGATCATCACCACTTTAGTGAGAGCCGTCTCTATGGAATGATATTTTCTAAAGCAGACTGCAGTGACTCAAAGAGATTATTTCAGTAAGATAGTCTACGAGCTGCCGTGACACCACTTTTTCCAGAATTTTAGAGCAAAATGATAGATTTGATATCGGCCGATAGTTTGTCGATACACTAGGGTCAAGATTAGATTTCTTAAGTAATGGTTTAATCACTGCAGATTTGAAACATTTAGGAACAGATCCAGAAGTTAAAGAAAGATGAATAATTTCCAGCACAGTCGGCACAAGAGTGGGCCACAGGTCCTTAAACAGTTTTGTTGGTATAGGATCAAGTAAACAGGTTGTGCTTTTTGTAGATGTTACAAGTTTTGTCAGCATGTCTAGTGAGATACTATTAAATTCTGTAAATCTAGGTATTACCTCAGTAATGGCACCCACCTCAATAGCAGGGTGTAGTGGCTGGATTAAGGCAAGCTGGGATATGTTTAACCTAATGTCTTCTATTTTCTTCTCAAAGTAATCCAGGAAATCTTGTGCTGTAAAAGGAGAGCGAACTACAGGTGGTTGTCCATGAATAAGTGTTGCCACCGTGTCGAACAAGAACTTTGAGTTATGCTTGTTTTTGTTGCTCAAATCAGAGTAATGGGTCCACTCTGTAGCCAATAATGCATGTTTATAGTCTAAGATAGCATCATGCCACGCAAGTAGGGCTGCCACAACTAGTCGACTAGTCACGACAACGTCGACTAATGAAACCATGGACAACTAATTTAGTAGTTGAGTCGTTTATTTTATTTAAGTCTTTGTTTTGCTCTCAGTTCATAGTTTTAGGCAGCGAGCCATCCTGCCGTCATTTGAATGTTCAAACTTGGATAAGACGGCCGATTAAAACAGTGGCCGTCTTGTTCAAAGCTGTCTAAAATGCGCAGTTTACCGGAGGAGCTGGTGTGTGTGTGTGTGTGTGTGTGTGTGCGTGCGCGCTCACAAGCAGAGTCAACTCACTGCAGACTGCGACCGGAGGCACGAGACGTTACATTCTGCTGAGAACCATCAGTGCACGTGACACAGCGAGCGCGGAACAGAGAGAGGATTTTAACCCGAGTGAACATATAAAAAAAAAAAACAAAAAAAACAAACAAACGTGGAGCTCCCTTACCAAAAAATAGTACTGATAAGTATATAAAAAGTAAACTGGAAGTATACTTGAAACATACTTGCATGTACTACTTTTTGGTAAGGGCTGCCTTTACTTTTCTCTGCTCTTTCTCTACTGGTGTTTTTCTGATGGCACCATCCTGTTCACATCATGGGCGCGTCGTATACTGAATTTATGAGATCATGAGATGAAATAAACGGTCAAATATCCTTAAAAAATGAGAATATGTAAATGAACTGAGGAAAAATTATGCATTCACGGGTTAAAAAACCCTGCTGTGGAGAAGCTGCAGTGATGTTCAGAGGCACAGATCACAAAAAGCAGGTGAGAACTCTGAACTTTAACAGCTGTTATTTTCCAAAGGTATTTATTTGTTCTTTTTTTTTTTGTAATTTTTTTTATTTTTAAGTTTTCAAATACATGAAAACAGAGGGGAAAAAAACAAAACAATTAAAAAAAAACAAAAAAACAATGGGGAAGAGTGCTGTTACATTTGGTCAGAAAATGAATAATCAGTATTCATTGATAAAAATATTGTTCAAGTAAAGTCCGACGTTGTATATTTCACATATTCTGTCCACTTTGTCCATATTTCGTAAAAAGAGTCTCTTTGGTTCCGAATGATGGAGGATAGTTTTTCCATCTCGTAGATATCGTGGACTATTTCTATCCATTCTTCCACCGAGGGAGGGTCTGCCTTCAACCATTTTCTTGTGATGGCTTTTTTACTTGCTATTAATAGAATTGCCAATAATGTTGTTTCATCCCTTCTCCAGTTCTGAACATTTACATCTCCCAAATATAAGCATTCAAATATAAACGGCACTTTAGAGCCAAAAACATAATTTACATGATTGCAAATCTGTGACCAGTATGATTTGAGAATACTGCAATCCCAAAAAATGTGATAGTGGTTGGCCCCAGAGGAGCCACACAGCCTCCAACATGAATCCCCACTCCCTCTGTGTCTTTTTTGAACAGGTGTGGTAAAGAACCTCGTAATACTCTTCCATCCAAACTCTCGCCATGTATTAGATCCTGTGGTCTTCCACTGAAGATGACAAATCTTTTCCCAACTTTCAATTTAAATATTCAGATTGCCCTCAATTTCCCTTTTTTTTTCTTAATGTACTCTGTGATACCTTCTTTACTTAACTGAATTGCTTTATACAAATTAGATATATTTGTTCATTCTTAAGCTTAATGTAGTGTTCAAGCACAAAATGTGACTGAGGAGGAAAAAAATGACTTCATCACACTAAAATGAACTGGAGTCTGAATAAAAAAAACAAGCTGCTGATTTTTGTTATTTTTCAAAGTTATTATAAGCTGCAGCTATATGTTTTAATTATTTCAAAGTGAGTTACCTCTTATTTTATTCTGATTTATTTATACAAAAAATATGGGGAGTCAAATCAGTTTGCATTGTTCTGTTCAGTTTATATCAAAGTTTACCTGCACATGTTTGTGTATTTTTTCCTTCTTTATAAGAGTTTGGTGTTTGCGTTTGCTCCACAAAGTTTTAAAACACAATAAAATGTTCACACATTTCTTTATAGCAGTTCAGTAATTTCAGAAATGCAACAGAAACAACCATAAATGAGAAAAAGTTGGGACTATAAATTGATAATTTTGAATTTGTAATAAACGATATTGTTGAAGTTGTAATAAAGTTGTGTAACTTTTTTATACTTTGCCTTTTTATATCTGCTTGTGTATAAGTGTGATGTGTATATACACACTTCTCAAATATATGATGGTTACAGGTGAACAAAAAGTAATGTCTCCTTCCTAGTACAGTGGCAACATTATTTTGCATAAAAATATGCAGACAAAATAAAACAATCTGTTTTTTCATCCAAATTCCGCATTTTTTTTTCTATTTCTGTCTATAGAAACCTATAGGTTTCTATAGGCAATGGAGCCTATAGGTCCTTATGTCCTATAGCTATAGAAACCTATAAGACCACTATAGAATCCTATGGAAACCTGTCCTATGGAAACTTTTTCGTAAGGGAATGAAGATAAAAATAAAAATGTTGCACTAGTCCCTGTTTCTCCACTCATAGAAGTCAAAAGTTCTTCCTGAGTTGTGTCTTGGTGGCTTCCCTCACTTGTCTCCTTCCAACATGGACATTTAGTTTTTGAGAACTGCCTCCCTGACACAGATTTACTATAAAGTACCACACTGTTTGTATTTCTGAATGTAAGTCCCCTCGGCTGCTCCTTTGTTTTGCACTCGGGGTCGCCACAGCAAGTCCAAGGTGGATCTGCATGTTGAATTGGCACAAGTTTTACACCGGATGCCCTTCCTGGCGCAACTCCACATTACATGGAGAAATGTGGCAGGGGTGGGATTTGAACCGGTACCTTCCGCACTGAAACCAAGTGCACTAACCACTTGGCCACCACCCCTGCCTGTTTGTATTTCTGAATGATTGATGTAAATAAAGTCTAAGAAATAGTCACTGATTTGGAAATATTCATGTTTTTATCCCGACATTTCTTGAAAAATGCTGCAGACCTTAATTTAGGAAATTATGTATGATAGTCGACTAATCGCAAAAATAATCATTGACTAGTCGACTATCAAAATAGTCATTTGTGGCAGCCCTACACGCAAGGTGTAATACTTCTAATTTTGAATTACATTACCGTTCTAGACCTCTTGCTTTATGCTTGAGGTCACACAAGTAATCACTGAACCAAGGTGACTGTCTTGGGGGACGTGGCTTTAATAAAGGTGGCGCAATCATGTTGAGTATAGTTTTGAGCGCTGAGTTTAAACTAGACTGTCTTCTGTCTAGACATTTTCCAAACATGAAGCTAAGATATCAGGCAGTCTAGCTTCGAGTTCAGTCATAGTTAGTGTGAGACAGTCCTGCATTTCCATTACTTTTCACAAATTGTGATGGAGTCTGGCATTGTTATTGACAGTCAGGCTTCAGGTTTGACGTGTGTTTTATGATCTGACAAATGGGCCATTTGTCAGATCATAAAACACACGTCAAAGTGGGACATCTGGTCACCCTAGTCATAGTTGAGTAGTTGATGTGTTGCTGTAGTGATAAATAAGGTTGTTGTTCCACTAAACACAGCAGCGAAACTGTAATCTTAAGTGAGTGATCAGAGACCACTGACGCAAGAGGCATGATGCCAATATTCATGACAGCAGTACCACGTGTGAGAACCAGATCCAGGGTATTTTCACTAATGTGCGTCGAATCCCGAATGCTTTGCCGAAATCCTAATGCATCCAAAATTTCCATAAATGATTTGCAGAGGGGATCAGAAGTCTTATTTATATGAACGTCAAAGTCACCAATAATCGGAATGTTATCTGCACTAGTTGACAAGTTAGAGATGAACGCACCAAATTCATCTAAGAATTCAGAATATGGGCCTGGGGGCCTATATACAGTGACAAAGTGATAAGGATGATTTTTATTCTTTTGACCTTGGCAATACGTAGCATTGTGGGCAGAGCGGACAATCAGATGTTCAAACGAGTTATATTTGTGACCCCCAACAGATAATAAACTAAACCTTGATTTATAAATAAGAGCAACACCCCTGCCTTGCGTTGTATCATGAGGGATTGACTAAATGTGTATACTTGTGGGCAGGCCTCATTTAAGGGGAGGACAGGTGTAGCTTTAAGCCAGGTTTCACATAACCCAATCATATCTAAGTGATGATCAATAATTAGATCATTAGTCAACAATGATTTTGAGGACAGTGATCTTATGTTAATGAGACCCAGACTAAGGACCTCAGTGGGGTTGACAGTTGGACTGTTTGGTTTAGGGGTGGTTCCAGGGTAGCATATATAAGATGCCTAGAAGTAGGTTTAGGTTTGAGACATTCCACGCGGGTTTTAGGTAGCAGACACAAAATATTTGATATTGCTGGAACAGCCAACGGGTCATCCTCAATTTCAGCATCATAGTACTGGGTATTAAGTTTGTACAATATTTCCCTCTATGATTTTTATGGACACATCTACGGAAGCAGGCCACAGTCTCAACTTGATGATACATTATCCAACTTACAAAAAGGAATGAAAATGCAGCTGTTTCACCAATCTATCACAATATATCTGTATTATAAATAATTACCTTTGAGACAATTCCAAATGCGTTCTCCACCATACGATGCGCATGAGAGAAGCTGCAGATAATTTCTCTGTGATTCTGATGGTTTCACGTTCTGAGAGTAAATGCATTGTTGGCTATGAAATTATTATTTTTATAGCGTGGTGTCAAGTGGGACACATTGTCACGAGGAAATGTGCGGCAGTGCAGGGATCAAATTCGAGCAAGTGTCAAAGTGCCTTTAGATTTTTGCACAGTACTGCTGACTGAAGCGCGTTGAAGACTTGGTGCTAATGCTAGCAGGCTATCCATCCTGCTATGTGTCGCTTTGTTAGCAAACATGGTGTTTGCTTTGTTGTGACACCTGGACTTTGAATTTATTTATTATTAATTAATCATAAAATAAAGTCATGTTTGAGTTTATTTGCAAGTTATCAATAAGTCCATTGGTAAATGTTCCTGCTGCATTTAGCACAAACATCAATAACTGATAGTTGGTCAAAGCCTAAACTGAACTCGTGCTGTGACGTGTCTTTGTGACGCGGCTCTTCCTGTCTGACAGGAAGTGGAGCAGAGCCATCCTGACCTGCTGAACCTGCCTGATGATCTGGAGATCTGTGAACCAGCTGCCGGGTAAGAACTAATGTGCAGGGGGTCAAGTTCCTGCTCTTAGTTCCAATGAGCCTGAAGTGATCTGGAACTGAAGTGGGCCTTCTCAGGTGGACAGACCTCTGTTGTGGTTTCAAACCCACTTCCTCTTTGGTTCCTGCATTGATGAGTAAACCCTCTAATGTTCCTGGAACCTGACCTGGTTCCAGTGATACTTGTTGATTGTTCATTCACAGCTCCCTGTGACATCATTACATGGCATGCAGTCACGTTTTGGGGATGGATTAACTGATTTATTGATTAAGTGATCTGTTTTTATCCCCCCTGAATGTCTGTATGCAGGTTGAACCTGGACTCCATCCAGACTGAAACCAGAACTCTGATCAAACAGCTGCAGACAGCTGAGAGGAGGATTTCTGCCTCTGCAGATGACCTGAAGGAACAGTACCTCACCCCCATCCAGGTACCCAGTCCTGCCAGCGCCCCCTGCAGGCCACAGTGATGTTTATTTTCCAAGCGTCTCTACATGGTTTAATTTTGGGAAACTGCTGATCAGTTTTTTTGTGTTGTGTAATTTGATGTGAGCCGTCTGTCAGGTTGCCAGGTTGGGGTGTGTTATTCCCCTCTGTGTGCTGCTGGTTTGTAGGACAGTCTGCGGGCCTGTGAGGACCTTCAGAAGCAGCTGTCCTCCGTGGGGGACAGGAGGGTGGACCTGGCCAACTATCTGTGCGAGGACAGCAGCCGGTTCTCTGTGGAGGAACTCTTCAGCACCATCAAGACCTTCAGAGGACTCTTCCTCAAAGCCATCAAGGTCAGCAGCCAGTCAGAGAGCAGCATGCTGGCTGTGCTTCATATCACAGAATGAACCATTTGACTCACTGTTCTGGGATTGTGTTTGCTGTTATTTTTAACATCAACAACAAAAACCTGAAGCTCTATTTTTATTTGTGGACTTACCAGTTGTCATGAAGACCTGAATCCTGCTCCAAGGTTCACATTGAGAAAGCTCTAAAAAAGAAAAAAACTGTAACCAGTGACCCGTGTAAAGGCCACGCCTTCTCTATTCTTGCCGTGTGGAATAAACTCATAATTATTGATCTTCATTCCTTCTTTCAGGAAAACCAGAATCTGAAGGAGCAGGAGAAGAGGAGGAAAGAGCGGGAAGCGAAGAAACGGCAGAAAGGAGAAAACGGAAAAATCTGTACGTGAACGTAAACCTGAGATCTTTATATATATATATATATATATATATATATATATATATATATATATATATATATATATATATATATATATATATATATATATATATATATAAAACCTGTATCAGTTTCAAAGTGCTGAATCCTCGACCAGCGACGTCAAACATGAAAAAAATGTCAGTTCCTGCTGGTTGAAGGATTTTATAATTAAATCACATTTTCATGAGACTGATCTGAGACAGGAACACCAGACACTTGGTAAAGAAGGCACAGCAAAGACTCCACTTTCTGAGAATTGTCAGGAAAAATAACATTAACCAGAGATGTCTGGTGCCTTTTTCCTGCTCTACCATGGAGAACATCCTCACATACTGCCTCTGGATGCGGTTTACCAGCTGCACGGGACCAAACAGGAAAGAGCTCCAGAGAAGATCACTGGGTGCCCTCTACCCACACGACCTTCATGGCTCTGATTGTCTCAGGAAAGCCAACACCATCCTAAAGGACTCGTCCCACTCTTGAGACGCTCTGTTTGAGCTGCTGCCATCAGGCAGACGTTACAGGGTCATTAAAGCAAGAACAAACAGACTGAAAAACAGTTTCTACCCAACTGCTTGTAGAGCTTTGAATGGAACCAAACAGCCAGGTCACATGACACACTGGAAATGAGAGAAATATTTGTATATTGACAGTTTTGTACATACTTTTCTCTTTTTCACATGTATGTAATCTCTTTTTGCTCCTATGTACTTATTATTTTCTTTTAAGTCTGCGTGTGGTTTCCTTGGGTTTATATTTGCCCCTTTACCTTTTGTTGTACTGGTTACAATGACAAAGAATCTGTATGGTCACTGCTGATCTTTGTAGTTATCTGGACACCATGGAGGTGACCGTAATCATGAAAACAGAGAAATGATAGAAATCGGTGGTTGTTCTGTGGAACCGGTTTTTATTGACGGGGACTATGTCGATGTTTGTTTCCTGCAGTCAGGAAGAGTGCGGCGGTGCAGGAGGAAGGCTGCATTATCGATAATCTGCTGGCTGAGATCAGGAAAGGCTACAACTTGAAGAAGACCAGGCCTCAGTCCAAGCTTGTTAGCCTGCCACCTAGTGGTGGGGCGCAGGACAGCAGACACTTGGGTGAGAGCTGTTCTCCATGAAACATGAAGCAGAAGAACTCATCCAGACTTGTGCTTTTAAACATTCAGATAATTTTGTTTTGTCAGTGGAGATGCATCACATGGCAATTGACCAGTGAAATGAGCTCCTCTAGATTGATCTTCATGAAGATTTTATGACTTGTTTTCAGATCATTCTGAGAAGTTGGAGACCTTACCAGCTGTGGAGGAACCTCATGCTGCTATTTCTACCCAACCACAGCAAGAACATCCTCCTGAGGCGGTCCAGCCCTCCACAGCTGACCACGCTCAAACGGGACCAGAGTCTGAGTCTCCTGAGACCCAAAACCCTGAAGACCACCAGAGCCAGGACTCTGCTTTAGGCTTGGTACCTCATGTTGAGACCAGAGTCACAAGTCTGGAAGAAGATGGAAATGTTGACCCCATACTGGAGGATTCCGAAGATGATTATGTCAGCATTGGGTCCCAACCGAGGACGAGTGAGGAAGCCAAACCAAACGAGCTTCAGGAAAGTCCACCGTCTCATCGAAGTCCAAATGGACGAGCTGAAGATCCACACAGACCAGCAGAAAACTTCAACAGGACTTCAGCAGGTAAAGACAAACTTGTTCTTTTAAGAAATTAGACCATGATAACTTATAGTGCAGCAGATAACTGAAACAATCATTCAAATGGTGATAAAAGGATCAAATTTGGCACAAATACTCCTTAGACACTACTTTTTTTGAGAAAAAAAAACAAAACAAAAAAACGATTGGCCACTTGAATTTTCAGTAGGGGGCCAGGTAGAGATCAATTAAAGAATTACACAGGAGTCAAAATTAAAAGATGCTCCAGTCATATAGAAAACTACACCACATTTACCTGATCATAAAGATTCCAAAAACATACAGTTTGGACAATCTGTGACTGAATGTTAAGGAGTTATGGGGTAAAAACAGCAAAAATGGTGACAAAGGTCAGTTTCAGTTTGTACAGGGGTCAAAAGTTAAAGTTTCTCCAATTTTGCTAAAAAGTGATGCAAATTATTGGTCAAACTAATAGGATTAATAAATGGAATATTTCTGACTGTGTTGAATGTTTGGTCTCCAAAGTAAAGGTCAAACAAGGTCAACAGCCATTGGATTCTATGACGTGACATATGTAACCCTGTAAAATTGATAACTAAGCATGACACATGGTCCCCGGGGACAGGCGCTGTGCTCCGCTTTGGCTCCGGACGGGGCAAAGTCCACTTTGGACACAGAACCAGAACTCTGTAGATCATCCATCGCCAAAACGAAGGAAGGACGATTCAGGCGGACAGACCGGGTGTAAGAATGGGTTTGAATCTCCCCGGAGAAGACAAACTACCCACTCGTGGAAAAAAAAGTTTGCAGACAGGACAGCCTGCCTGTTTGTGATCAGGGTTTAGAACTTAAGCTGCATTCACATAGCTGAAGTGACTTGAATCTGACCTTTTTTTGTGTGTGCCTGCATGTGATGCAGTGCACACTTTAACAAATTACAAGATATATCTACTTAATCTAGTTTTGTGAACCCTCAGCACATAATGTGGTTGTTCAACAAAATACGAGGTCTGTTAGAAAAGTATCCGACCTTATTATTTTTTTCAAAAACCATATGGATTTGAATCACGTGTGATTGCATCAGACAAGCTTGAACCCTCGTGCGCATGCGTGAGTTTTTCCACGCCTGTCGGTTGCGTCATTCGCCTGTGAGCAGGCTTTGAGTGAGAAGTGGTCCAGTCCCCTCGGCGGATTTTCATTGTCAGGAAATGGCAGAATGATTTGGGCTTTTTTTCCATCAGAATTTTTTCAGAAACTGTTACAGACTGGCAGCTGGAAACCATTAGAAAAATTTATCTGGCTTTCGGTGAAAATGTTACGGGCTTCACAGAGAATGAGTGTTACTGTCACTTTAAGGACGACCCCCAGCGGCTGTGGGGCGCGCCGCGCTCCGAAGCCGCCATCGACAGGCTGAGTGACCATTTCATTTCTAAACGGATGGCTGTCTGGATCCGTGACCATCGTATGCCATTTCTCTGGTTATCACAAGAGCTGGACATCAACGATTTTCCGGCAGATTTCACTTTTAACAAGAGATTTTGTCATGGAAAGCTGAGCGGAGGCTTCACGCGTCACGATGGATTCACTATTGGAGCGAGACAAAACCACCTCCGTTTCGGTCTCACAGGACAGCTTTGAGATGGCGTTCAGACAGCTGGCGGTGGTTTTTCCATCAAGTGATTATCCGAGAAATTGTGGATGTGCCTGGACATGCCGAACATGTCCCGTGAGGCTTCATCACGGCGTTGCTTTGCGCCATGCGGCACCGCCGCAGCGTGCGAAGCCTCCGCTCCTCTTTCCATGACAAAAACTCCTGTAACAGTGGAATGTGCCATTCATTTCCAAACTGGACGCTGTGTTTTATCCGGGACGTCGTCTGACTAGCACAGGAATTGTGAAAAGACGTGGACATCAGCACTTTTTCGGCACATTGAGACAGACGTGCGGAGGAATTCCGCGCGTCATGGCGGTGCCGCATGGTGCAAAGCAACGCCGTGATGAAGCCTCACGGGACATGTTCTGGCATGTCCAGGCACATCCACAATTTCTCGGATAATCACTTGATGGAAAAACCACTGACAGCTGTCTGAATGCCATCTCAAAGCCGTCCTGTGAGACCAAAACGGAGGTGGTTTTGTCTCGCTCCAGTAGCGAATCCATCGTGATGCGGCGAAGCCTCCGCTCGGCTTTCCATGACAAAATCTCTTGTTAAAAGTGAAATCTGCCGGAAAATGGTTGATGTCCAGCTCTTGTGATAACCAGAGAAATGGCACACGATGGTCATGGATCCAGACAGCCATCCGTTTAGAAATGAAATGGTTGTTCACCCTGTCGATGGCGGCTTCGGAGCACGGCGCGCCCCACAGCCGCTGGGGGCCGTCCTTAAAGCGACAGTAACACTCCTTATTCTCTACCAAGCCTGTAACATTTTCACAGAAAGCCAGATACATTTTTCTAATGGTTTCCAGCTGCCAGTCTCTAACAGTTTCTGAAAAAATTCTGATGGAAAAAAGCCCAAATCATTCCGCCATTTCCTGACAATGAAAATCCGCCGAGGGGGCTGGACCACTCCTCACTCAAAGCCTGCTCACAGGCGAATGACGCAACCGACAGGCGTGGAAAAACTCACGCATGCGCACGAGGGTTCAAGCTTGTCTGACGCAATCACACGTGATTCAAATCCATATGGTTTTTGAAAAAAATAATGTCGGATACTTTTCTAATAGACCTCGTATATAATTAATTTAACAAAATATACTATTAATTGTATTTTACAATATATTCTGTTTAATATTTAAACCAACTGAGGAATGTGGGGCAGAGCTAGATGAAGTGAATATAGCAGGGTGTGTTCATTCAAATTTGCAGTTCGCGGATGTTTTGTGTACGAGGTATTTTGTAACCTGCCATCTTTTGATGTCAGTTTCAATTTCAGGGGCACTTCTAAAATCTTAAAAGTAATAATAAAAAATCTGACCTGTTTGTGCAAAAATTTTTTTGGGGGTGGGGGGGTACTCGCTCAGAGGAGCTCACGCCTGGGGAGTAATTGAGTGTTGAACCGTCACTGCTGGTGGTGGCGCTATATCACACTACACTCACCAACTGGAGGGTTTGTTTGATTTCCACGTGCAGGTGTTGCAGAAACCAAACACAGGAAATGTAAGAAATATAAAAAAGGTTGTGTGTCACCAAAGCAGATTTCAGCCGTTCTCCATGAAACATCAAGCAGAAGAACTCGTACAGACTTGGTCTTTTAAACATTCAGATAATTTTGTTTTGTCAGTGGAGATGCATCACATGGCAATTAACCAGTGAAATGTGCTCCTGTAGATCTTTTGGCTGATCTTCATGAAGATATTATGACTTATTTTCAGATCGTCCTGAGACATTTGAGACCTCACCAGCTGTGAAGGAACTTCATGTTGCTGCTGCTTCCAGCCAGTTACAGCAAGAACCTCCTCTGGAGGTGGTCCAACCCTCCACAGCTGACTACACTAAAACAACACCAGAGTCTGAGTCTCCTGGGATCCAAAATCTTGAGGACCATCGGAGCCAGGACTCTGCTTTAGACCTGGTACCTCATGTTGAGACCAGAGTCACAAGTCCTGCAGAAGATCGGGAGGTCAACCCCACATTGGAGGGTTCCCAAGATGATTATGTAATTGTTACGTCGCAACTGAGGATGAGTGAGGAAGCCAAAACAAACAAGCTTCATGAGAGTCCACTGTCCCATCCAAGTCCAAATGGACGAGCTGAAGATCCACACAGACCAGCAGAAAACTCCAGCAGGAATTCAGCAGGTAAAGAAGACCTGGTTCTTTTACCGTCATCTAAGAACTGACATCATGCTAACTTAATCATCCTGATGGTGACATTGTATTGCCACAGTGACCAATCAGAAGGTTTCTTTGACTTCCAGGAACAGGTGTTGCAGAAACCAAACACAGGAAATATAAAAAAGTCTGCATGTCACAGTGAGGTGAGTCAGACAAATGCATTCCACAAACAGTGTGCATGTGTTAGCATCTGATAGCTGTTTGCAAGCGCTTAGACACACCCCTCATTATTTGATTGGCAGGTCAGCAGGTTAAAGGTTGTTGAGGCGGAAGGATTTTCAGACTGTGTGGAAAGAGAGAGTCAACACATTGGCCGTTTGTCAAATAACTGGCTCTTTAATACGAAGCTTCGGACACTGTGTCAACCAGGGTGTTCTGATTGGAACAGTGTAAAGTTTGGCTTTCTTAGCACTGCTTTATCCGCAGGGGGGCATGTCTAAGAATGCATCTGTTCAAACATAAACAGAGTTAATTAAAAAGAAACAGGTTGTTAAACCAAAGTCCCAACTGAAGACTGAATGAATGTCCTCCTATCTACAAGAATGACAGGGCTGTGATGATCAAAGAGTCCCTTTTATCTAAGAGCACGTCTTTTCCATCATGGTGGGTATCAGAGGTCACTTGGAGGTTATGAACAATGTCCCACGGTGAACCTTGCCTTTTATTTAAGACAGTGTGTTTTCTTGCATTTTGATCATACTTACTTACAGTGTCACTCAGAGGTCATTTGTGTGATAATGCTCAAGAGATTGTTTTATCAAATGTGCTGCAAGGCTGAAGGAATGTCTTATCAGATGCCTTTCACAGGTTACAGCGGTCAAACAGAACATTTCGTTAACAGAAAAGCAATATTTATCATTTTGGTTTCACAAGGTGCTTTCAAATTTTACATTTCTAGGACTCAAGGACCTCAGTGAAATAAATCACGAAGAAACATAGAGTCCGACTGAGTTCGGCTCATAGACTCTCATCTGCTTCATTCTACTAAATCTGGACATAAGAACCAAGATTAATGGCTCTCAGAGCCTAAAAACAGCCTTGTTCCTTCTGTCTCTGCAGCCACAGCCTAAATATGTCTGACCAAGAATGTGGTTGGACTAGACTCCATATGCAGAAAATGATGCATGTTCCGCATGTCGTGGCAAAAAATCAGTGCACCTTTAAAAATGAGTTTTTTAACTAAACATTTTCTGTTTTTTTTTGTCCTGCAGTGTTTCATCTCCAGAACACCAGAGAGTGCCACATCACCACAAGCACATCATGCAAAGAAACTTGAGCACCAAAGAAGACTGATGATCTTAAAGTATTGAAAACATTTAGCAGATTTTCTCAAACCGTTTTGAGTTTGACAAATGGGTTCTCAGTTTTTTATTTCTCTCCCACACAGTTTTAGAAGGTGTTTGAGTTTTGAACGTTCATTTTACTGTTGTCCTGAAACTTGTTAAGGCAGGTTTTGTTTCACAAGGTTTTTGTAAAATTTTACCACACAGGTTCAAAGTTTATGAAGCAGAGACTGCCCCCCCCTCAGTCATTTGATGTTTGAGAGCTTCTTATTTCACTGTTTCAGTCACTTTTTGGTGTTTTTTTAAGGATTCTAGCTTGTTTTCTTTACACATGTTCATCTGCAAATGTTTCTAATAAATGTCAATGTTTGAAACAGGAAGACCTCAATCTGAATGTTTGTAAAGGAGTCGTTAATGTCTCACATGGATCCAGTTCAGTTTAGGTTACAAAATGTCCAGAAAAACCTAAACGCCGTCAACGCTGTGAAACCCTTTTTTCCTGCACAACACTGACACCTAGTGTCTGAGCAGAATATTCTGCCTGGGAGTTTTAATTTGTGCTCAGTTTTTCTGTTCAACATCCTGAAAATTCCTCTGAGTGAGGTCACTGACAACAGGCTGGAACTTAAAATCAATGAAACAAAGATGAACACTTTATTATAAATACGACCAGCAAACGAGATCTGACTTTATTTATTTGTCTTCCCCTAAAATCAGAATCAAATGTCCTGTGTTGGATGTCCTCTTCCTGTTTGCAGGCTCCTTTTTGAAAGGAGCAAAAGAAGCGCCTCCCTGGGGCCGGTCCGGATCACTGGTCCAGATGTGTCATCCATTCTGTGCTCATTTGTTTCAGATCTGGTCTTTGGATAAATGAAGAGTTTTTGGTTTGGAGCCACTTGTGGTTCCACCACCTGCTCACGGTCTTGAAGTAGAGGACTGTTGAACTGACTTGTGGTTTTCTGTCAGAAAAACTGCACTTGATCTCCTTTTGACTGCAGTCAGGAACTCAAGTGTAGGATGTTTTTGGTGTCTGTCCTGTAGGGGTCACTGTTTGACTGACTTACACTTGCAAATCAGACAAATAGAACAGAGCCTTTTATTGTCATTGTACATACACACATACATAGAAGTAAATCTTGTCCTCTGCATTTAACCGTCCTAATTAGTTCGACACACTCCAACCACTAGGGGCAGTGTGCAGCCACAGTCTGGCGCCAAAACACTGACGGTCAGATTCATTTAGACTTTTGACTGAATCAGATGTATTGCAAAGAAATGATCAAAGCTTTGTGCAAAGTAACAGAAGAATAAACAAGGAACAAAGCTGTGAGCTTTTTCTCCTGATTTCAACAGTTTGTGGAGACGTTTGTGTTCAAGATGTTTGAAACGTGTCTAAATGGACAAAACTGCAGTGCAATTTTTAGTGACTGAGGACTAACGTCTCACATAACCATAGTGTGTGTGTGAGAGAGAGAGGTCACTGTTGGCCACACGGTGGCAGTGGTGAGCTGTGGATGTCTGTTTTTGATGTAATAAAATAATCAGCGTTTATTTATTTATCTGTCTGTTAGCAGGATTACATCAAAACTACTTGACAGATTCTGGCCAAATATTTAATAGTGCTGTAAATACAGCGTGCACATGCAAATTATAACTTTTTAAAATTGAAAAGACACTTATTGCTGTTTTATTTTCATTCCTCGGTCGCTCAGTGGTGTGGCCTCTCGACGGGAAGAGCATCTCGTCAGAACACTGGATCTGGATTGGCAGACGTCCAAAATCTCTGATTGCTCTTGTTTTGGTTATGTGAAGGTGACCTGTTGACCTCTGTTTAAACTCTGTTGGTGAACAAGGACCTCACAATGTGTGACCGTGTGTCTGTGACTGTTTTTGGGTCACGGGTTCGACTCTGTTTCCTCTCCAAGTGTTTGAAGTCTGCTGGTCAAACATTGAGGGGTTGATGGTTTTTAGACACAGTCCGCTCACTGTCTGGCTGAGGGATCGTTGGACTCTGTTTGCTCGGTTCTGTCATGGCCTGTATGTCGGTCAGCTCATTAGATATTAATTACTGACTGTAAATTGTGTAACCTGCAAACTCTCTTGTTCTTTGAGTTCTTGATTACCCAGAAATCAGCCGTATTTTGTTCGTCTGTCTTATTTTCCAGTGCCTCTGGTTCCATAAAGCAAGCTCAGCATAGTTCAAACTAAGTTACCACAGCTACATTTGCTGTCAAACTAACCTGGTCGTTACCAGGCTAATTGTCAGGCTTAGACTGAGCTGCTGTTTAACCAAACCTGTCAACTCTGGGAAATATCAGAGAGGGAGATTTTATTTGCCATAAATGTATCATGAATGTGTAGCCCACCCTTGAGCCCTGTAGAGTGCCGTGCATTTTGTTCCTTCCTTTCTTATTAATTAGTTAATTAATCCTAATTAATTAATTTATTGCACAGTATGTCCATCCATCCATCCATTTTCTTCCGCTTTATCCAGAGTCGGGTCGTGGGGGCAGCAGCTCAAGCAAAGCCGCCCAGACCTCCCGATCCACACACACCTCCCCCAGCTCCTCTGGGGGAACCCCAAGGCATTCCCAAGCCAGCCGAGAGATGTAGTCCCTCCAGCGTGTCCTGGGTCTTCCCCGGGGTCTCCTCCCAATGGAACATGCCCGGAACACCTCTCCAGCGAGGCGTCCAGGGGGCATCCGGAAAAGATGCCCGAGCCACCTCAATTGACTCCTTTTGATGTGGAGGAGCAGCGGCTCGACTCCGAGCTCCTCCCGAGTGACCGAGCTCCTCCCGACTGACCGAGCTCCTCACCCTATCTCTAAGGGAGCACCCAGCCACCCTGCAGAGGAAACTCATCTCGGCCGCTTGTACTCGCGATCTCGTTCTTTCGGTCATGAGCCAAATCTCATGACCATAGGTGAGGATCAGAACATAGATCAATCGGTAAATCGAGAGCTTTGCCCCCCTACTCAGCTCTCTCTTCACCATGAAGGTCCGATACAGCGACTGCGTCAATGCAGATGCTGCACCGATCCGTCTATCGATCTCACGCTCCATCCGTCCCTCACTCGTGAACAAGACCCCGAGATACTTAAACTCCTCCACTTGAGGCAAGGACACTCCACCGACCTGAAGAGGGCAAAGCACCTTTTTCCGGTCGAGAACCATGGCCTCGGATTTGGAGGTGCTGATTTTCATCCCGGACGCTTCACACTCGGCTGCAAACTGCCCCAGTGCACGCTAAAGGTCCTGATTTGACGAAGCCAACAGAACCACATCGTCCGCAAACAGCAGAAATGAGATTCTGTGGTCGAACCTCAGATTCAGGAGGAGCAGTGTGGTTTTCGTCCTGGTCGCGGCACACTGGACCAGCTCTACCCACTCCATCGGGTGCTTGAGGGTTCATGGGAGTTTGCCCAATCAGTCGACGTGTTTTGTGGATCTGGAGAAGGCGTTTGACCATGTCCCTCGGGGCACCCTGGGGGGAGTGCTCCGGGAGTACGGGGTCCGGGGTCCTTTGCTAAGGGCTATCCGGTCCCTGTACGACCGCAGCAGGAGCTTGGTTCGCATTGCACAGTATGTAAAACAGTTAAAAAAAAAAAAAAAAAGTCCAGTAGAGCTAAGTGCCACTCTTTGCCGATTTGAGTTCATCTTCTGTAGGTTTGAAGTCACTGGCCTTGCAATCTGAGTTGAGTTTGAATCGGAATCAAATTTATTGCCAAGTAAGTTTGCACATACAAGGGATTTGATCTGTGGTTATTGGCGCATTAAGAAAAGAAAAGGAAAACAATTCTATAAGTAAAAGTCAAATAGACAAAACTATATTCACTGTTAAATAAATAAAATGGAATGGAATACCAATGCACACGCTGAAACATGAACAACTGCTGGCCACCACTTCAAGTTGGACCAATGCCATGCATTCTGGGTAAGATGTACTGATAAATAAATGTCCTTATTCTGTAGATTACGATGCTTTATGCTGCTGCTGTTTTGAACATGTTGAAGTTTCTTAGAAATTGTTAAAATTATGTCTGTAGGTGTTTTGATGATCTTCAACTAATGTATCATTCCATTAAAAAAAAGTTTTAATTTGTTTTATGGAGTGACACCTTTAGTTTAAAGTTATTTAAATTAATGTATCACCCCCTAAAAAAGTTTTAATTTGTCTTTTGGAGTGATACCTTAGTTGAAAGTTATTTGAAGGTTGAAACGGACAACACGTCAGAGTCCAGAAAAAAAAAATTAAATTGACATTATCTGGTTTTTGTAAACATGTAGGAGAAATTTCTGGGATCACTCCAACATCATGACACTCGGCATTTTGAACTTTGTGATCCAACCCAACTGCTCACTTGTGGTGTCATGTTGTTCCATAATTTAGACATCAAAAACACCTACAGACATAATTTTAACAAGCTCTAAGAAACTTCAACATGTTCACCACAGCAGTAACATAAAGCATTGCAATCTGCAGAATAAGGACATTTATTTATCAGCACATTTTACCCAGAATACATTGGATTGGTTTGTTAATCATACACATTTATTCAATGCCAGCCTTTCTCTCTGAGTTTATTTATTGCTGCCGTGTTCCCTCTTTTCCTTATAAGATTTTTAAATTCCTCATAGGTCTCCATTATAAGTGCTGCGCTGAGGCAGTGAACGTTGCTGCTGGCGCTTTACATTTTGTCATGGTGAATCCAGCTGATCTGTGTTCGACCTCATGGGCTGCCTATGAAGGGTGTGGACACACAATTAGTCTGACTGGCTGAACCTGTCTTGACTTAATTTGATTGTGTGAATGTGGCTCAGTCTTTATGGAACCGCTTTAGCTTCATCTCATTTGTTAGGCTTATTCAAGTCAGGTGTTTCACATTAAGTGCCACCTTTCTGTTTTCCTGGTTCTACTTCTTCATGTTTTCCTGGTTTGGGTCTTTTATTTCGTGATGTTGGCTGTTTTTTGTTACCTCTGCCAAGGAAGTTTTGTTTTCAGTCATGTTTGTCTGTCTGTTTGTCAGCAGGATAACTCAAAACGTTTTGAACGGATTTTGATGAAATTTTGTGGAGTGGTTGGAAATGACAAGAGGAACAAGTGATTAAATTTTAGTGGTGATCCGGATCACGATCCGGATCCAGGAATCTTTTAAAGGATTCTTCACCATTGCGTGATGGGGGAATTTTGACATTCTAGTTTCTAACTCCACAAAAACAAGGCAGAAAGGCTTGAAAAAAATTTAGGGTGTAACATAGTCAAATGTTCTATCAAACAACAAAGTTTGGTGACGATCGGATCCGGATTCTGGATCTGGTGATCCAGAATATGCAAAAATATAGGGAAAATAGAAAATGCGTCAGTGTGAGGTGACAAATGAAGCTAGAGATGCACAACTAACACCAAACTGTAGCTGAATCTGTACTGATTCAGTAAGGTGTCATCAGATTTGATGTAGCTTCAAATGTTATGGAGCTAGATCCAGAAGAAAACCGCCATTACCGAAAAATCGTTTTTAATACAATAACTTTTGAACTAATAAAGACATAAAAGTGATTCCAAGTTCTAGTGGTATGTTTTCATGGTCAAGGATGTAAAATATACAGGAAAGAAAAGTGTATGTATCATAGTTTTGATTGTAACACTGAACTGTTGAATAGATCACTGTGCCAAGGAGGGAATCTCTTTAGGGTCAGTGACCCTATGGCCTTGTTTAGAGAAGTGTTTCATAAATGTTAAAAAATTCATATATTTGCAGTTTAGTTGAATAATAAATTTAATTTTGTCTCTTATTTGTTTTTGTCTATAAGCACATGCAATATCAATATCAGTGCTCAGATGACAGTAGCTTCTGGGAAAAGTGCAAGTTGCAATAAACTGTGATGTTTATTGCAAGGGATGTTGATCTCTTGCTTGCCTCTACTGGTGGTTGGCTCTCACTGCGGTATTGTATCACTTCCTGTTCCGGAGCACAGCGGTGTTTTTCTGTATCTGTTAGCTGTTTAATCTGCGCAGTTAGATTGATCTAGTTATCTAGATTACGATTTGTTTCCCAGTGTAATCTTTACGTGCCTTAACTAAAGCACTCCTTCTGCTGAATCACCTCTAAATTATTTACACATTATTCACTTTGCGTGTTTTTAGGAATCCGCTAGCTTAGCGTAGCTACTAGCTCTTAGCCGATTTAGCATGGCGGCTTCTCCTGTCTCTCCCGCACTTTTCTGCTCTGGGTGTGAAATGTTTAGTTATTCCTCGGCCTCCTTTAGCAGTAATGGTACTTGTAATAAGTGCAGCTTATTCGTAGCTTTGGAGGCCAGGCTGGGCGAATTGGAGACTCGGCTCCGCACCGTGGAAAATTCTACAGCTAGCCAGGCCCCTGTAGTCGGTGCGGACCAAGGTAGCTTAGCCGCCGTTAGTTCCCCTCCGGCAGATCCCGAGCAGCCGGGAAAGCAGGCCGACTGGGTGACTGTGAGGAGGAAGCGTAGTTCTAAACAGAAGCCCCGTGTACACCGCCAACCCGTTCACATCTCTAACCTTTTCCCCACTCGACGACACACCCGCCGAGGATCAAACTCTGGTTATTGGCGACTCTGTTTTGCGAAATGTGAAGTTAGCGACACCAGCAACCATAGTCAATTGTCTTCCGGGGGCCAGAGCAGGCGACATTGAAGGAAATTTGAAACTGCTGGCTAAGGCTAAGCGTAAATTTGGTAAGATTGTAATTCACGTCGGCAGTAATGACACCCGGTTACGCCAATCGGAGGTCACTAAAATTAACATTAATCGGTGTGTAACTTTGCAAAAACAATGTCGGACTCTGTAGTTTTCTCTGGGCCCCTCCCCAATCAGACCGGGAGTGACATGTTTAGCCGCATGTTCTCCTTGAATTGCTGGCTGTCTGAGTGGTGTCCAAAAAATGAGGTGGGCTTCATAGATAATTGGCAAAGCTTCTGGGGAAAACCTGGTCTTGTTAGGAGAGACGGCATCCAGCCCACTTTGGATGGAGCAGCTCTCATTTCTAGAAATCTGGCCAATTTTCTTAAATCCTCCAAACCGTGACTATCCAGGGTTGGGACCAGGAAGCAGAGTTGTAGTCTTACACACCTCTCTGCAGCTTCTCTCCCCCTGCCATCCCCTCATTACCCCATCCCGTAGAGACGGTGCCTGCTCCCAGACTACCAATAACCAGCAAAAATCTATTTAAGCATAAAAATTCAAAAAGAAAAAATAATATAGCACCTTCAACTGCACCACAGACTAAAACAGTTAAATGTGGTCTATTAAACATTAGGTCTCTCTCTTCTAGTCCCTGTTGGTAAATGATATAATAATTGATCAACATATTGATTTATTCTGCCTAACAGAAACCTGGTTACAGCAGGATGAATATGTTAGTTTAAATGAGTCAACACCCCCGAGTCACACTAACTGTCAGAATGCTCGTAGCACGGGCCGGGGCGGAGGATTAGCAGCAATCTTCCATTCCAGCTTATTAATTAATCAAAACCCAGACAGAGCTTTAAATTCATTTGAAAGCTTGTCTCTTAGTCTTGTCCATCCAAATTGGAAGTCCCAAAAACCAGTTTTATTTGTTGTTATCTATCGTCCACCTGGTCGTTACTGTGAGTTTCTCTGTGAATTTTCAGACCTTTTGTCTGACTTAGTGCTTAGCTCAGATAAGATAATTATAGTGGGCGATTTTAACATCCACACAGATGCTGAGAATGACAGCCTCAACACTGCATTTAATCTATTATTAGACTCTATTGGCTTTGCTCAAAAAGTAAATGAGTCCACCCACCACTTTAATCATATCTTAGATCTTGTTCTGACTTATGGTATGGAAATAGAAGACTTAACAGTATTCCCTGAAAACTCCCTTCTGTCTGATCATTTCTTAATAACATTTACATTTACTCTGATGGACTACGCAGCAGTGGGGAATAAGTTTCATTACACTAGAAGTCTTTCAGAAAGCGCTGTAACTAGGTTTAAGGATATGATTCCTTCTTTATGTTCTCTAATGCCATATACCAACACAGAGCAGAGTAGCTACCTAAACTCTGTAAGGGAGATAGAGTATCTCGTCAATAGTTTTACATCCTCATTGAAGACAACTTTGGATGCTGTAGCTCCTCTGAAAAAGAGAGCTTTAAATCAGAAGTGCCTGACTCCGTGGTATAACTCACAAACTCGTAGCTTAAAGCAGATAACCCGTAAGTTGGAGAGGAAATGGCGTCTCACTAATTTAGAAGATCTTCACTTAGCCTGGAAAAAGAGTCTGTTGCTCTATAAAAAAGCCCTCCGTAAAGCTAGGACATCTTTCTACTCATCACTAATTGAAGAAAATAAGAACAACCCCAGGTTTCTTTTCAGCACTGTAGCCAGGCTGACAAAGAGTCAGAGCTCTATTGAGCTGAGTATTCCATTAACTTTAACTAGTAATGACTTCATGACTTTCTTTGCTAACAAAATTTTAACTATTAGAGAAAAAATTACTCTATAACCATCCCAAAGACGTATCGTTATCTTTGGCTGCTTTCAGTGATGCCGGTATTTGGTTAGACTCTTTCTCTCCGATTGTTCTGTCTGAGTTATTTTCATTAGTTACTTCATCCAAACCATCAACATGTTTATTAGACCCCATTCCTACCAGGCTGCTCAAGGAAGCCCTACCATTATTTAATGCTTTGATCTTAAATATGATCAATCTATCTTTGTTAGTTGGCTATGTACCACAGGCTTTTAAGGTGGCAGTAATTAAACCATTACTTAAAAAGCCATCACTTGACCCAGCTATCTTAGCTAATTATAGGCCAATCTCCAACCTTCCTTTTCTCTCAAAAATTCTTGAAAGGGTAGTTGTAAAACAGCTAACTGATCATCTGCAGAGGAATGGTCTATTTGAAGAGTTTCAGTCAGGTTTAGAATTCATCATAGTACAGAAACAGCATTAGTGAAGGTTACAAATGATCTTCTTATGGCCTCGGACAGTGGACTCATCTCTGTGCTTGTTCTGTTAGACCTCAGTGCTGCTTTTGATACTGTTGACCATAAAATTTTATTACAGAGATTAGAGCATGTCATAGGTATTAAAGGCACTGCGCTGCGGTGGTTTGAATCATATTTGTCTAATAGATTACAATTTGTTCATGTAAATGGGGAGTCTTCTTCACAGACTAAGGTTAATTACGCAGATGATACCCAGCTTTATCTATCCATGAAGCCAGAGGACACACACCAATTAGCTAACCTGCAGGATTGTCTTACAGACATAAAGACATGGATGACCTCTAATTTCCTGCTTTTAAATTCAGATAAAACTGAAGTTATTGTACTTGGTCTTGTCTCAGAGTGATGCTGAAAAACTAATTCATGCATTTATTTCCTCTAGACTGGACTATTGTAATTCATTATTATCAGGTTGTCCTAAAAGTTCCCTAAAAAGCCTTCAGTTAATTCAAAATGCTGCAGCTAGAGTACTGACGGGGACTGGAAGGAGAGAGCATATCTCACCCATATTGGCCTCTCTTCATTGGCTTCCTGTTAATTCTAGAATAGAATTTAAAATTCTTCTTCTTACTTATAAGGTTTTGAATAATCAGGTCCCATCTTATCTTAGGGACCTCATAGTACCATATCACCCCAATAGAGCGCTTCGCTCTCAGACTGCAGGCTTACTTGTAGTTCCTAGGGTTTGTAAGAGTAGAATGGGAGGCAGAGCCTTCAGCTTTCAGGCTCCTCTCCTGTGGAACCAGCTCCCAATTCAGATCAGGGAGACAGACACCCTCTCTACTTTAAGATTAGGCTTAAAACTTTCCTTTTTGCTAAAGCTTATAGTTAGGGCTGGATCAGGTGACCCTGAACCATCCCTTAGTTATGCTGCTATAGACTTAGACTGCTGGGGGGTTCCCATGATGCACTGTTTCTTTCTCTTTTTGTTCTGTATGCACCACTCTGCATTTAATCATTAGTGATCGATCTCTGCTCCCCTCCACAGCATGTCTTTTTCCTGGTTCTCTCCCTCAGCCCCAACCAGTCCCAGCAGAAGACTGCCCCTCCCTGAGCCTGGTTCTGTTGGAGGTTTCTTCCTGTTAAAAGGGAGTTTTTCCTTCCCACTGTCGCCAAGTGCTTGCTCACAGGGGGTCGTTTTGACCGTTGGGGTTTTACATAATTATTGTATGGCCTTGCCTTACAATATAAAGCGCCTTGGGGCAACTGTTTGTTGTGATTTGGCGCTATATAAAAAAAATTGATTGATTGATTGATTGATGTCAAGCGCTAAGGATACATGCTATCCAGTCACAGCAGATGAAACTTTTTTACTACTGAGCAAACATCATCGTTAGACTTTTTTAGGTTCAATGATTCCACGGCGTGTAGATGTTATGGCGTCAGTGACCCCATGGCCTTGGTGGAGGTTTGTACTCTGAGTGTTTCTAGTTTTTCCTGCTTTGGGTCTTTTATTTATTGAGCTTGGCTGTTTTGTTTTGTGTTGTTTCCCCCCCCCCCCCCCCCCCTGCTTTGGGTCTTTTATTTATTGATGTTAGCTGTTTTTTTTTTTTCCTGCTTTGGGTCTTTTATTTATTGACATTGGCTGGTTTATTTTTTGTTTTTGATGTTGGTTGTCTTTTTTTTTTTTTTTTTTCTTGGTTTGGGGCTTTGGGTTTGGGTTTTTTATTTATTGATGTTGGCTGTCTTTTGTTTTTTGTTTGTTTTCCTGGTTTGGGTCTTTCATTTATTGACGTTGGCTGATTTTATTTGTTTGGTTGATTTTTTTTGCTTTGTTTTGTTTTTTCCGGGTTTGGGTCTTTTATTTATTGACGTTAGCTGTTTTATTCTGTTTTTTTGTTGTTGTTTTTGTTTTTTCCTGGTTTGGGTCTTTTTATTTATTGATGTTAGCTGTTTTTTGTTTGTTTTTGTTTTGTTTTTTCCAGGTTTGGGTCTTTTATTTATTGACGTCAGCTGTTTTATTCTGTTTTTTTTTTCCTGGTTTGGGTCTTATTATTGATGTTAGCTGTTTTTTTGTTGTTGTTGTTTTTTTTCCTGCTTTGGGTCTTTTATTTATTGACATTGGCTGGTTTATTTTTTGTTTTTGATGTTGGCTGTCTTGTTTTTTTTTCTTGGTTTGGGGCTTTGGGTTTGGGCTTTTTATTTATTGATGTTGGCTGTCTTTTGTTTTTTGTTTGTTTTCCGGGTTTGGGTCTTTCATTTATTGACGTTGGCTGATTTTGTTTGTTTGGTTGATTTTTTTTTTTTTTTTTTTTTTTTTTTTTTTTTTTCTGGATTTGGGTCTTTTATTTATTGACGTTAGCTGTTTTATTCTGTTTTGTTGTTGTTGTTTTTGTTTTTTTTCCTGGTTTGGGGCTTTTTATTTATTGATGTTAGCTGTTTTATTCTGTTTGTTTGTTTTTGTTTTGTTTTTTCCAGGTTTGGGTCTTTTATTTATTGATGTTAGCTGTTTAATTCTGTTTTTTTTTTTCCCTGGTTTGGGTCTTATTTATTGATGTTAGCTGCTTTTTTTGTTGTTTCCTGCTTTGGGTCTTTTATTTATTGACATTAGCTGGTTTATTTCATTTATTTGTATTTAATTGATCACTTTTTTTGTTTAGTTTTTTGTTTGTTTTCCTGGTTTGGGTCTTTCTATTTATTGATGTTGGCTGTGTTTTTTTTTTTTTGTTTTTTTTTGGTTCTGTTACGGGCCCTGGCCCCTCTTCTTCTCTGTGCAGCACCTGTTTCTTTCCTCTTTGATCCTGATTGAGTTGTCCTGAGTGGATGCAGGACATGCGGGAGTATATTTTAGTGCTGAGACCTTTAACGTGGACTGTTCTCTGGTCTCCAGACAACAGCCGTGACCTTACAAGATGTCAGAGTCAATTCATATTAACACTCCAGCTGCTGCCCTTAATCCCACCCACGTCACCACCAAGTGTCCCTTTCCCACCGAAGATCAGCAGGAGGACACAAAGTCTCATGACAGCTCCTTCATGAGGAAAGTGTGTCACTAGGTTTACATTTGGAGTTTACTTTAACACTAAAACATTTAAAACTTTATTTATTCACAGTTGAATGAAGCTCAGGTGGACGTTAAAAATGTCTTTGACCTTTGTGACTCTGAAGGTGAATCTGGTGATCTGACTGCAGCACCAAGCAGCCTGAACTCTGGGCTGATGTTTGCTCAAAGGCACAATGTCACTTTTCTTCACTGTCACTTTAAGGCTGG
This sequence comes from Thalassophryne amazonica, assembly GCF_902500255.1. Lineage (NCBI taxonomy): Eukaryota > Metazoa > Chordata > Actinopteri > Batrachoidiformes > Batrachoididae > Thalassophryne > Thalassophryne amazonica. Next base: position 39,490,238 of record NC_047123.1, on the reverse strand, counting down.
TGTTTTTCTGTTCCAGTCCACCATGAAGCAACAGACATCTCTCCAATCACAGCCACTCGTGCTGGGAGCTCCTACTTTTATTGGGGTGTCCTTGGACTGGACTGGGTTGCTTGACGCGAGGACGCTTTGCTTCAAATCGCAGGAGCTTTCTCAGTTAAATTTCTTGCTCTGGTAGTCTGACTTCTGTCTGACCCTTGTCGAGAAGTCAGCTGAATCTCCCTTCATAGTCCTTCAAATAATTTTCTGGAGACTATTTTAAAATGGAATGAGTTGATATTTTCATTTGCCGTGTCTTTTTGTGTGTATGTGTAGATCGATTAGTGTAAACTAATGATGAATGTCAAAATTAAGAGCAGTTTGATAAGGTCATTAGAACATCTCCATCTGTCTTTATTCTGACCTCTTGCACCGGTGGAACTAAAATGTTTGACGACTGAGACAATGCTGTGAGCACGTTTTCCTCCTCATTGTGAATCTGTTCAATCAATCAATTTTCAATCAATTTTATTTATATAGCGCCAAATCACAACAAACAGTTGCCCCAAGGCGCTTTATATTGTAAGGCAAGGCCATACAATAATTATGTAAAACCCCAACGGTCAAAACGACCCCCTATGAGCAAGCACTTGGCTACAGTGGGAAGGAAAAACTCCCTTTTAACAGGAAGAAACCTCCAGCAGAACCAGGCTCAGGGAGGGGCAGTCTTCTGCTGGGACTGGTTGGGGCTGAGGGAAAGAACCAGGAAAAAGACATGCTGTGGAGGGGGGCAGAGATCGATCACTAATGATTAAATGCAGAGTGGTGCATACAGAGCAAAAAGAGAAAGAAACACTCAGTGTTGTTGTCTTTTTTTTTTTTTTTTTTAATCTGCAGGAGAATGACTGTCAACAAAATGGAACACAGTTCTGGATGAAAATAAAATCAGACACACATTCCACATGAAGGTGAAGAGCCGTCGAACACAGAGAATTTTTCACAAAGTTACTCCAGCAAAGGGTCAAACCATTGGCTGAGCAGCACCTTGACAAATAGAACGATGGAGAAAATCTGATGTGTAACATCACGAACAGTATTTGAGACAAATACTATTAAAGCGTCACGCTGTTTTTTGTTTTTTTGCTCACGAGCACACAGGTAATAAAAACAGGTGCCCTGCTGTTGGATTAAATCCATCTGATTGAACAACTTTAGCCACGATAGCTTATTTTAAAGGGAAAATGCACAAACAGGTGTCATGGCTGCCATCACCATGGAAACAGCTAAAGGAGAGAAACGGCAGAGTGAAGGTGAAGAATAAACAAGTTTAAAAGATGACGGACAAAACGTTAACATGTTCAGAAGGAATTTTTTTAAAGCGTAAGGTGGCTAAAGGGGGAGAAATTAAAGTTACCTTGATAAAAGTTGGGATGGTACTGTTTTAGCATTAGCATGCTAGTGCTCACAGAGGTGTTTGCTAACAAGCTGAGTCATTGCAATGATCTGAAGGAGGAAACAAAGACAAAAATAACTACAAAAAAGAAAAACTGAGGAAAAGGGCTGAAGATGAAATGTATGATGAAGAAAAAAGGAACTTTTATTTTTTATGACAGGCATGTAAGGTACCAAAATACAAAAGATTACAGAAGACAAAAGTAAAAAATAAGGTGCAGTACATTAGCCTTTGACATCATAGATCAAGGTCATGTTAAAGTTAGACTATTGTCTGCAAACATGGTAAAGCCAGTTTTGCTCCTGAGATAATACAGTAATTTTACTTATGTAAACCAACAGCTAGTTTTGCATGTTATGTTTCATGCTAACATTATTCTGAACATAAAATAACTTGGCATTCTGACGTATATATTAACGTACTAAAGTTAGTGGTCCAGCTCAGCGAGAAGTTGTCCAATTACTTTTGGTACTTCTCAAATGGGAAAGAAACAAACAGGTGGAACATGTTTCACCTGCTGTGAAAGTAATTATCCTTAAATTAAAGCTAACAGGCTGCAGTCAGCTCATATTAATGATTTACCTTTCATATGTTTAAACAGGCAGCTAAAACGATGACTGTAAAAAGCTGGTTGTGTATGTGTGTATAGGATGTGTGAGGAAAATAAGTATTTGAACACCCTGCGGTTTTGTAAGTTCTCCTACTTAGAAATCATGGAGGGGTCTGAAATTTTCATCTTAGGTGCATGTCCACTGTGAGAGACATAATGTAAAAAAAAAAAATCAGGAAATCACAATGTATGATTTTTTTTAATCATTTATTTGTATGTTACTGCTGCAAATAAGTATTTGAACACCTGCCACCCAGCAAGAATTCTGTCTCACACAGACCTGTTAATTTTTCTTTAAGAAGCCCTCTTATTCTGCACTCTTTACCTGTATTAATTGCACCTGTTTGAACTTGTTACCTGTATAAAAGACACCTGTTCACACACTCAATCAATCACACTCCAACCTGTCCACCATAGCCAAGACCAAAGAGCTGTCTAAGGACACCAGGGACAAAACTGCAGACCTGCACAAGGCTGTGATGGACTACAGGACAACAGGCAAGCAGCTTGGTAGAAGATATGTAATCATAAGTTATGATTATTTATTAGAAAGTGGAAGAAACACAAGATGACTGTCAGTCTCCCTCAGTCTGGGATTCCATGTAAGATCTCACTTTGTGGGGTAAGGATGATTCTGAGAAAGCTCAGAACTACACAGGAGGACCTGGTCAATGACCTGAAGAGAGCTGGGACCACAGTCACAAAGATTACATTAGTAACACATGATGCTGTCATGGTTTAAAATCCTGCAGGGCAGCAAGGTCCCCCTGCTCAAGCCAGCACATGTCCAGGCCCGTTGAAGTTCACCAGTGACCATCTGGATGATCCAGAGGAGGCATGGGAGAAGGTCATGTGGTCAGATGAGACCAGAATAGAGCTTTTTGGAATCAACTCCACTTACCATGTTTAGAGGATGAGAACAACCTCAAGAAAACCATCCCAACTGTGAAGCATGGGGACAGGACGACCCCTGGACGACTGCACCATATTGAAGGGAGGATGGATGGGGTCATGTATTGTGAGATTTTGACAAACAACCTCCTTCCCTCAGTAAGAGCATTGAAGATGGGTCATGGCTGGGTCTTCAGCATGACGATGACCCCAAACACACAGCCAGGGCAACTAAGGAGGGGCTCCGTAAGAAGCATTTCAAGGTCCTGGAGTGGCCTGGCCAGTCTCCAGACCTGAACTAAATAGAAAATCTTTGGAGGGAGCTGAAACTCCAAACCTGAAAGATTTGGAGAAGATCTGTATGGAGGAGTGGACCAAAATCCCTGCTGCAGTGTGCAAACCTGGTGAAAAACTACAGGCAACCTTTGACCTCTGTAAATTCAAACAAAGGCTACTGTACCAAATATTAACATTGATTTTCCCAGGTGTTGAAATACTTATTTACAGCAGTAACATACAAATAAATTTAAAAAAAAAATCATACATTGTGATTTCTGGATTTTTTTTTTTTTTAGATTATGTCTCTCACAGTGGACATGAACCTAAAATGAAAATTTCAGACCCCTACATGATTTCTAAGTGGGAGAACTTGCAAAATCGCAGGGTGTTCAAATACTTATTTTCCTCACTGTATATATAATACCATGTGAAAACTTGGCTGCCTGTGTCCCCTCAGCAACCTGCAGCAGTGCATTATGGGTCATCATTATCCCTGCTGTGCCTGTTAAAGTGGACGACGCCAGTCTTCCCGAGGTGGCGACTGAGACGCCGTGTGGGTGAGCTTCTGTGTTGAACTCCAGGTGTTTCTGCTCCCCTGGTTACAGGATCAGGGAGAGTTCATGTTTTATGTGAAGCTGAACTTATCCATGCAGAGTTAATTTATTTAAAGAGAGACCTCAGTTTTCATGAAATGTCACCCTCAGTCACACAAGCCAGGCTCAGGTTCTGCACAGACTGGGAAGGTGGACTGAATCAGACGTTTTTGTGCTTCCAGCACTGGGCACCACTTCAGGATTTAGAGTGAGACTCCAACCTGCCTTTGAAATCTGTTAAATGATTTAGTTCACAGTTTGGATTTAACGTCTGAGATGCATGAACAAATTCTGGAAATGTGAGCAGTACTTCTATATCTGTCTGTGCAATGGCTTTGCACACTTCCAGAAGTCTAGGATAGTAGCACAGTTCCAATGAGGTCCGGATTCTATAAATTCCCACTTTCCCATATTGTGTTGAACATTAATCATCAGACCTTTGAGACCACAGAAATAAAGCGGTGATTATATCAGCTAGCTGTGTCTGATTATCCGGTTTGATAAAATCCTGCTTTACTGGATCCTAAGTGATTTGAAGGCCGTGTCTATCCATACTGAGCCGTATTTGTATAGTGCACTTCTGTTGGTATGTAGCGTCTCTCTCATTGGTCATTGTAGGTCATATGATCATGAGGTTATGTACTTTTACTTTTATTTGCTATTGATACATAGATTCCTAAACTACGTTAACCATGACACCTAACCCTAACTCATAACTTCCATGTTTGAAAAACATGTGACTTTATTCTCTGGCCAGTGTCCAGCCTGAATAATAAAATGTCATGTAGTTGAGGCTGGAACCAAGCTAGCGACTTACGGTAAACAGATAAAATAGGTTATTGTGGCTAGCTAGCATATATTCATTCATTCAGTTTCAGCTGTTTATCCATGTCCGGGTGGTGATGGCAGCAGAGCAAGCAGCTCATCCCACATTTCGCAATCTTCAGCCAAGTCCTGTAAGTCTTCCCAGGGGGTTCGGAGGTGTTCCCAACCCACCTGGGAAATATAACCTGTCCAGCATGTCCTGGAGCTTCCCTAGGGCCTCCTCCCGGTTGAGAGAAGGATTACTTAGCATGTAGCTTTCTCATAAACGAGCTTTTGGAATTGGAGCTGGTTTAACTTAAATGTAAATACAGCAATGCGCTCGTCGCCAACACTACTTTCTAATTCCACAAATTTTACCTCAGAAAAAATGTTCAAGGTCAAAGTCCTGTTAGGAGAGACTTTTCTTAAGTTAAATTAGATATGATCAAATGTCAGGAGGATGTATTTAGTTCATGCATTTCAATCAAAGTTTGTTTGTAGTGTTATCAGGTTGTTTGTTTTTTTACAAGCTTTTTTCGGTTTCTGAATGCTTTTTCAGTTAATTTTCACAGAACGTTGTTTATCTTTGCTGTGCACAATTTGTCGTTGCTTTTTGTTACGACTGGTAACTGGAAGACAAACAGGCAGAAAACTGGAACCTCCATCCAGTTTTGGTGGTGATGGTAAATCTAGATCAGAAAAATTAGGCACTTTTGACTGAGATATAATGTAAAATGTACATTAAATGCTCTTTTCAATGTTAAATTCAAATGTCCACAATCTAGATCAGATCTGGATCAAACTTTGTCAGGTGACAGTGAGTGCCAGTCTGCACCTCACTTTCAAATATGAGAGTGACTGGGGCACGTTTGATTAAGACAGACAACCTTTTTAAGCCAAAGGTCCCCGATCTCTGCCGGAGAAGAAAACGAGATCTACCAACCGTACTGTTAAACAAAAATACACAAGAACAATAATACTTCCAAAAGGAAAATTCTTTATTTTAACAGTATTTGAGAATATTATTTGAATACAGTTCAGAAATTCAATGAATTGAGAACTGTTTTCTGTTTTTTGGTATATTTTTGTGTAATATTTTTAAAGATTTAACAAGCTTTATATTTTATACTACTTACAAAGTGCAACTGCAAAAAGGAACTTCTTCAGTGCAAATCATGCACACATAGTGCAAACAAGATTTGTGCAAAAAGACAACAACTTTCAAACATCTTGATAAGTCAGTGTGATGGCTGAGACTGACCCTCCTCTGATAGTCGCTTTATAGCTTGGTCTGTAGTTGCTGACTGCAAGTCTGAGACAGTCAGTGAGATGATTATCAGTCAGGCAGTTCCTGTACTTGGATTTAATTATTTTCATGTGTCAAAATACCATCTCACACAGATAAGTCGACCCAAAATATGCATTTACTCTTAGAGCACATTCTGTAAGGGGGGAAACCTTTCTCTGCTCACAAGTCCCTGAAAGTCACTGTCTCTTCACCTGCATTTAAGCTCAATGTCATTCTGCAAGTCAATTATTTCCATATCAACACCACTTTGAAAAGAGAAAACATGCTGAAATTTGGTATCTATCTGTTCTATATCAATGGACATGAACGGGTTTGACACAAATGCAGCAATAGCTTCAATTAAAACGCCTGCAGAATTCAGTACCAAGTTTCTCCAGGTGAGGGCAGTGAAAGTACGTTTGTTTTTGATTGTCCGTGACATTTTGGGAGAGTGTGTCAGCGTCCCGTTTTTAAGTGTGTTGCCCAAAGATCCGACTGGGCTTTGAAGACATCCGCTGAGCTCACCACGGGAAGCAGGTGTCCGTCTTTTAGTCCCCGTAGCTCCACAATTAATGCGTTCAGTAAGTCAGTCAAAAATCCTGGCTCCAGAAGCCTCGAATCGTCAGACAGTTCCTCGTACTCCTCGTTTCTTACAGATAAGAAAACAGCAAAACAAAACAAAAAAAAAAAAACAGCTGCAGCATTTCGATCTCAGCCGGTACGCGGCGCTGTCGGGCTGCAGCGCGGATCGAGTTAAGTTTGACCACCAGATTCATGACATGAGAAAAGTCCATTAAGATAGAATGTAAAACCTATATTATAACAGCCAAGTGGTGTGTGTGTGTGTGTGTGTGTGTGTGTGTGTGTTTGTATTTTGGGTCAAGGATGAACGCTGTGAAAATGGAAAGTTAATAGAACAAATATTTTTGACAGATTTTTGAATTTTTGAAAATTCATTCATTGTTAAAGGACGGGGATTTTTCCTTACTTTGACTTTTGTCCTTTGACCTTGAAAATTGAATCACTTCTTGCCTATCAGGATACAAATCCTCTGTAAAAATTTCATAATGATATATATGAAAAAGTGGGTTGTAGGCTGTTCACAAACAAACAAACAAACAGGTGAAAACATAACGCATCTTCATCGGCGGAATATGGAAATAAAGTGTCATTTTTAGTTTGAAGGCTGTCAGAATTACAGCACGTTTCAAACGTGGATGAGAGAAGTTGAAAGTAGATAATTTAAAAAATAATGAAGCCCATTTTGTGGTCGGTGATTTTTCGAGGAAAACGACCCAACAAACGGGCTTCACACACGTGGTTGGACGTTAATGAGGCAGACTGACTGATGGACTGAAGAAACACTTTGGAGTCATCGTCTCTCCTCAAATCCATCCGTCCAAAAAAAAAAACAAAACAATTTTTTTAACATGAACTCCACAGGTCACCGTATTTATTCAGTCAAATGTGCACTGGAACACACACACACACACACACACACACACACACACACACACACACACACACACACACACACACACACACACACACACACACAGATTATCAGGAAGCCTAAAGATATTTTCTTTGCTGTGATGCCGTTACATGTCTTTTGGCCTGTAGGGGGCGCACTGTCAGACTGAATGTGTTTTTCAGTCCGGTGTGAAGATCATCAGATCATGACCCAGGCCCAGCTGGCGCCTGTCTGAGTTCATGGTCAGTTTTAAATCCTGTCAGTAAAACGGTGACAGTTTGATGGACATGTGCTCCACTTTATGTGGACTTGTCAAAAGTGCTGATCAAAAGGTGATTAAGACTGATGACATCATCATGTCATTGTGGCACTTATTAAAAATACATGTGCTCCCCCCCAAAATATTTTTGAACCAGCTCGAGTCTAGTTGGCTGAATTTCAGTCTTTTTATCAAATGCTCACGCAAACATTTACCAAAACACTGTAAGTTCACACTTTCCTCCATCTGTCTGTCTTTTGTTCTGTCTGCCTGTCATTCTGTCTGTCTGTCTGTTATGTCTGTCTGTTGTTATGTCAGTCGTCATGTCTGTCTGTCTGTCGGTCTGTCTGTCGGTCTGTCTGTCTGTTGTTATGTCAGTCGTCATGTCTGTCTGTCTGTCGGTCTGTCTGTCGGTCTGTCTGTCTGTTGTTATGTCAGTCGTCATGTCGGTCTGTCTGTCGGTCTGTCTGTCTGTTGTTATGTCAGTCGTCATGTCGGTCTGTCTGTCGGTCTGTCTGTCTGTTGTTATGTCAGTCGTCATGTCGGTCTGTCTGTCGGTCTGTCTGTCTGTTGTTATGTCAGTCGTCATGTCGGTCTGTCTGTCGGTCTGTCTGTCTGTTGTTATGTCAGTCGTCATGTCGGTCTGTCTGTCGGTCTGTCTGTCTGTTGTTATGTCAGTCGTCATGTCGGTCTGTCGGTCGGTCTGTCTGTCTGTTGTTATGTCAGTCGTCATGTCGGTCTGTCGGTCGGTCTGTCTGTCTGTTGTTATGTCAGTCGTCATGTCGGTCTGTCTGTCGGTCTGTCTGTCTGTTGTTATGTCAGTCGTCATGTCGGTCTGTCTGTCGGTCTGTCTGTCGGTCTGTCTGTCTGTTGTTATGTCAGTCGTCATGTCGGTCTGTCTGTCGGTCTGTCTGCAGATTTGCTTCCTCCAAACTTCAACCACGTAGAAACTCAGTGGAAAAGTAAAAGTTGACTTCACTGATTCAACCCGACATCTCACGCTTTGTCAGGTATGAAATGCAGCAAAAAGACATAAAGAGGAAATGTGTGGCGGATAGAGCAATCAGAAAGTGAGTCTGCGGCCCTTCATCCACGAGCAGAAAACTATGAGGCTGCTTTAGACCCGCTGTGATGAGACCTGACTGGGCCTCACCATCCTTCTCAGGGGGTGTTTTAGAATCACCCAGTCGAAAATAATATTGATTATCTGGCGGGGGAGACGTTATTGATCTGTGTGCAGCTTCTGTGAAGCAGAATGTGCTTTAAATCAGCTGTCCCCGTGCACGCTGCATGCGCCAAACCGGCTCAGTGTCACCGTGTTTGGTCTTCATCTGTTCTGTCATCGCTCTCGACTGCTGCTTTTCCCACTGTCATAGTTTTATCTCTGTTTTATTCCGTCTCTGGCGGCTCTTTGACTCCGATATTGTCATACTTTCCCATGATGCAATACTTTCTGGATAATTGAACGTTTGGAGTGCTAATGGCACACACGCTAAGAGCAGGGCAAAGGTTACAGACGGTTTCAGGTTCACAGCAGGACGTGGAGCATGAGCCAGAGGCTGTGAGGTCACATCCCTTTAGCTGCTGAGCCAATCACAGCGAGGCATTTAAAAATTAACATCATGCAACAAATATATATAAAAATAAAATTATAAACAACACGAGAAGAACATTTTCAGGTTTTGTGAAAATGTTTGTGTTTCCAAATTTTGAAAAAATTAATCTTCATTTCTTTTGCATCTTAAGATTTAGAAATGTTTGGTTCCACCCAGAAATGCGGTGATAGGTTTGTTATTTTTGCCACGTTTCATGAAGCTGTATTTAGCAATGTTTTAAAACCACCTTAAACTGTCTCTGGCTCTGCCTCTTTTTCCACAGTTGCCCCAAAGTGTGACATGTCTGTTCAACAGTCATCAGTGTTTTTTTTACCAAGTTTAGGGACAGGAACCAATAACCTGCACAATTTTTATCTCTCTCTGCACTGCCAAAAGGTCGTTAGCTCAGTCAGGTGTGCTCATCCAATCACAAGCTGCCGCACACCTGGTGAGCTCATCAGGGAGATGAAACGTGTGCGGCCTTGGGTCCTGGAGGGCCGAGGTTGGGAACGGCAGCTTTAGAGAGTGTGGAGGAAGGTAAGAAATGATTCCAGAGCCTGATCATTTACCAATTGAATCAATAAAATACAAAGATCAGGCCAAACCGTTCACTCGGTGCACAGTGTTAGTGACATTACAGCAGCTACAGAGTTAAAATGCATGAAGGCTGAACTTTGCCCTCCTTCTTAGTTTCACATTAATCATTGATTTTAAGACCAAACTGCTGGTTTTCATCTCAGAAAATCTGCATTAAGGTTCAAGACCTTCACACACAAAAGGTCACAAACTGAAATTAGTTCCAAACCGCTGCTGCTGAAACGTGGACTTTGACTTATTTCTCTCTGTTGGTGCACAAACACACCTCATGTCGTCTGCTTTATTTGGAGCAACAATGTGTGAAACATCTGCACACAGCTGGAGACCTGACTCCATGCAAACAGCTCCTAATGTCCTCCAAATGAAAAATGGTTTGAGGCAGCGTTTCCTGAGAATGATCACTTTGTGCAGCCGGCCATAAATAAAAAAAGCAGCTTATGAATGGAATCTGGTCGTTCAGGCTTTATCGCTCACATTCAGTTTTATTTTCTTGTTGAAATGGCAGAAGCTGCTATCTTCACTCCACCTGACAAACACAATCAAAGTGACGACTCAGCTGAAAACGCCGTCATCCTAAGAACACCACAAAATCCAAAACATCAGGTTTCAAATTACTCACTGATTTCTTTAAAATTTTTTATAAGTTATCAACTAGTTAAATGAAAAAGGAAACAAAAAACTTACATCTTGTGACAAAAGCTATTTGGTGGACTTGAAACAATCAGTTTTCTTCAGTTTGAGACATTTTGTGTCCCTTTGAAACCAGTTGACTTTAAAGCTGTCTAAAAGTAGCACATTAATGACTGACCGCTGGTTTCACATTTGAAGCATTTTGACTCGTCTGTCCTCTTGTCTTTCTGTTTGTGTGTTTTTTTTTTAATAAGACATGTTTTCTGCACTCTGCTCCAGCATGTAGCTGTGACTGGAGAAGCAGCAGTTGCTGAAGCGTCTCCACAGATGTCTTTGGTGTCATGGTGGTGGCTTCCTTCACATGTCGTGGTGGCTTCCTTCATGCACACACACACTCAGGCAGCCACCTCTCCAAAATAACCATCTACCTGCTGCAGCCAGCTGAGACGTGGGCGTGGCCCTGGCCAGCTGAGAGGTGACTGTGTTTTATTGGTTGGTGGCATTCATTCATGGGTTGGTGCTGTTCGTGGGTTGATGGCGTTTGTTCGTGGGTTGATGGCATTTGTTCGTGGGTTGATGGCATTTGTTGGTGGTGTTTGTTTGTGGGTTGGTGACCTTCGCTTGTGGGTTGGTGGCGTTTGCTGGTGGGTTAGGGGCGCTTGTGGGTTGGTGGCATTTGTTGGTGGGTTGGTGGCATTTGTTGGTGGTGTTTGTTTGTGGGTTGGTGACCTTCGCTTGTGGGTTGGTGGCGTTTGCTGGTGGGTTGGTGGCGCTTGTTGGTGGTGTTTGTTTGTGGGTTGGTGACCTTCGCTTGTGGGTTGGTGGCGTTTGCTGGTGGGTTAGGGGCGCTTGTGGGTTGGTGGCATTTGTTGGTGGCGTTTGCTGGTGGGTTGGTGGCATTTGTTGGTGGTGTTTGTTTGTGGGTTGGTGACCTTCGCTTGTGGGTTGGTGACCTTCGCTTGTGGGTTGGTGGCGTTTGCTGGTGGGTTGGTGGCGTTTGCTGGTGGTGTTTGTGGCGTTTGCTGGTGGGTTGGTTGCGTTTGCTGGTGGGTTGGTGGTGTTTGTTTGTGGGTTGGTGGCGTTTGCTGGTTGGTTGGTGGCGTTTGCTGGTTGGTTGGTGGCGTTTGCTGGTGGGTTGGTGGCGTTTGCTGGTGGGTTGGTGGCGTTTGCTGGTTGGTTGGTGGCGTTTGCTGGTGGGTTGGTGGCGTTTGCTGGTGGGTTGGTGGCGTTTGCTGGTGTAACAAAGGTCTTCCTCTGCTGTGTCCTTTTGTGCTGCCTAATTAAGCAGGTTCCGGGTGGAGATCGTGGATGTGTGGCTGCGTGTGTCCTCGCGGTTTGACGGCTCTGGCTTGATGAGGTGCTACAGGCACCAGTCCTTCCCTCACACGTCCTGTCTCACAGCCTCTGGCTCTCCGTCCTTTCTGTCTCATTATTTTCTTACGTGAAGCTGAGCCAGAGTCCAGCAGCTACAAACCGAAACCCGCTGAGAGAGGAGATGTCCTTTCTCTGAGGGAAGCTCCCTGAAAAGCAGTTCGATAGAGTCTGATGACGGACTGTTTGAAAATAAAGCTCCTCCTGCATTTTATCATCAAGATGAACGTTTTGGTCTCATTAATGAAGCTGCTGTTTGCTTTAGTGGGTTTGAGATTTCATAGCTGACAACCAGATCTTAAACAAAAGCTCCAAAGGCCAACATGTGAGCGGCGCTTCAGGAGGATCCGGAGGTTCCGGCTCAGTTTGGCCCAGAGTGGTTTCTGACTGAAGCTGCTCTGAAATGAAACCTGTTTGTCAGCTGATCAATAGTGTCAGTGTGAAAGGCTTCAAGCTCACATTAAAACAAAGACACTAAAGCAGAGACCAGATCCAAAGCCTCATCTCCTCCATCAAGAAAAGACAAACCCCAAATTAAAACCTTCTGATTTACTTGTTCCCTAAATGAAGGTCTGAGCACAAACTGAAGGTCTGTTTTTAGGGGAGACGATGATGGTGTTCAAACACCAGGGGAGATGGTGTGAGGACATGTTCTCCAGGCGAGTTCAGACTGTGGTCTCTGTGTCAGCCCCACGCAGCAAGGAACCTCGAGCTGGAATGTTTAACCTGCTATAATTTAAAGGGACGCACCGGATGAAGACAGAGTGAAGTGTGATCTGACCCCGGTGTCTCTGCACGTAACCATAGCAACAGGACCACTGTCCGGGTTACCGAGACACAAAACCGAGCCAAAGTGACACAGACAAAACTGTTTACTTCCAGATTCAGCTCATAATGACAGTGTGGGGCGACTTTGAAGTCAGGTTTTTACTGCACTTAATGCAGACCACGTAAAAAGTAACATTCTGGAAAAGTAATTTCCCGCCTTGTTCTACTTTAGAAAGATAATGAGCCACGTGGAGTCAACGGATGGTTTGCTAATCAGATTAGTCACTGATATTAACCGTCTGTCCTCTAAATCCTGTCCGCGGCACATTAACATTCAGAGTGGACACACACACACACACGCCGTCTGACCGTGTTGACTGCCACGCGTGGGGCCGACTGCATCACACAGGACAAAAGAGACACAAACTCACCCACATTTCTGAAACACAACAGAAATTAAACTTTTGTTGTATACATTTATTATTAAAACATATGAGAACAAACTAGATTACCGTTGATCCTGAACGTCCATTTAAATCAGACTTTTCAGGACACTGTGGTTTAATTCCACAGTTCAACATGGAATAATGAATAAGATGCTCAGACGGCGTCTCATCAGGGCTTTGACTAAGAAACAATCGGTTTTCACACTTTGCTGAAGTTCTTTTAAAATGACTAGACAGATAAAATAAATCCGGAACTTGTGCTGTGAATCAGTGACTGTGTTTGTCACAAAGAAATATCTTGAGTGAATTAAAAACTAATCGTCTGTGTCAAAGATTAATTTGTTGTTTTTGAATGCAACAATAAATTAATAATTCACTGCTGACGGACGCAGCGTGAACGTCTTCCTGAAATATTATTTTGTTTTTGTTAATGTCTCATTGTTGAGGACACAAACAAAATGACTTATTCTTATTTTTAACCAGCATTTCCACAAAGTTTCAATTAAAAATTTTTTTTTTCACTAATTAAAAAAAGATTACACATTTATTTTTCTGAATAATATAATTTATATCCTGATGACCGATTGATTCCTTGTTGTGCTTTCTGCTCAGTCAAAAACAAGACAAACAACAAACATTAAATATAAATTGTGGCACTAATGCAGCAAAACTTGCCAACTGTCAGTAGCTCAGGAGCAGAAGGAAAGAGCAGTGTTGTCGGAACATCACATGCCGACGCTGCTTGAAGCGCCACAACGTACAAACATTGTCAATAACAATGGTCAAATTACAGCTCACATGCATTCACTGGCCTGTGTGCAATGCATGCTGGTCATTGTAGGCTCATCGAACAAGAATGACAATTTCGTAGCTGCACAAAAGGTTCTTCATTCCCTGTCTGCAGTCACATCAATTCTTTTAGGGAGGAGTCCTGGCCTTTGACCTCGGGGCAGTATAGGGTGGTGCTGACCTCTGACCTCAGGGTCCAACACTCTGGGGATGAAGATGTAATTCAGCGTCGAGCTGCTGAGCGTGTGCGCCGGCAGACATGGTCCGAGTCTCACTTGACCACAGATAAAGAAATTAAATGACCCGAGACATGTCCTTGTCTCCTTGTTTTTGTCACGGCGTCCGTTCGTTCAGCGTCATTTGAAGTGGACCGCGAGCCCGGCGGTCTCAGAGTAACTCATCATTTTTAGCATAATTACCACTCAGCTATTTTTATGCTGACATGATTAAATGATAGCAGTTAGCGCCTGTCTCAATTTAACACCGTGAACATGACGATATCCTCCTTCCAGCCAAACTGTCTTTGTCATTGGGGAACTGATGAGTCCAATCCCTAACCAAGTGGGAAAAGTATTAAACGCGCACTCGCCTGCTTCGCCCCGAGGCAACTTTTTTTTTTTTCAGTTCACGTGTAATCACTCAGGCTGATGCCGTTTTAGCAAGCGAGTGTAATAACACACAGATGTTTTAACTGGATCCTCAGCTGAGGAGGAAGTTGTCATTTGGCCTTACAGCTTCTTTGAACAGGCTAAAGCAAGCTAACGTGTGCTAACACGTGCAGAGACTTCCTGCTTGTCAGAACTGTCGGGTTTTTTTTTTTAATAACACCATTCGCTGGGTAGCCATCTCATGTTGTCAAGCTAGTGACATGCTAACCGTATCGTCATGTCGCTGTTTTCAGCTGGCTAGGCTACTTACCTCACAAGCTAGCTTGGTTGTTGAATGACAAGTAAATAACTTTGTGAAGTTAATGGATTTGTACCGTCCAGTCTCCTGTTAGCGCTAAAGCATCACGTTATCACACTGTTCTTGTTAAAACTCCAGTCAAACATGATAACTAGTGTGTGTTGGACACATTTATGTCTGTCGCATCTTCTAAATGTCAGTTGTTTGAAGATGGTTGACGGGGCAGCGGCAGGAAAGCAGCATCTCTGCAAAGCATCCGGTGCTGTGGAGCGAGTCCACCAGAAGGATTCACACGGACATCAGCTAGCTGCCAGCATTTTACTGCCAAAGAATGAAATGTGGAACCAAAGTGATGAAACCTGGATGAAATTTCAGAGCGGAGCTGTTACAAAAATAAATACAAAAATTACAAAAAATGAAGCTAAATTTCCCCCCAAGAAAGAACGTGTGAGTTCTGGTATTTGGAGGGCAGAAATGTCTTCATACATGTCACAGGAGAGCACGTCTTGTCTTTGGAGGACAGCGGCTGGTGCAGTACTGAGGGGTCGTCCACTGGATGACGTTGTCCGGGTTCAAACCTGAGGCGACTCATGGGTGGGCATCTCTCAAACAGGGTTAGGAACATATAACAAGCTAATGCAGTGCAGACGTCTAATATTGTTGTGCCGTGGCAGACGTGTGCTCTCTCCAAGTGTCTTTCCAGTCTTATGTTGAGTAGGAAGGAGCTCGAGCTTCCCAACATGTCTTGTGGAAAGTGAGAGGGTGATAAAGCTTGGATCCATATGACAAATCGGACTGAAGTTCAACTTGTGTACAGCAGCAGGAGCTGTGCAACAGTGTGGACAGACTAACATTTAGAGGTCAACGTAGTTTAGTGTACAAGTCATCAAGTCGATGTAAAATGACCTGATACTGTGAATCTGAAGCACCAGGAGTGACGAGGCTGGACACGTGGTCCAACACATTCTCTGAAATGTCTCTTCCCTTGACGTGTTATCAAGATGCAACATGAGACAAAAATACAGCGGGACAAATCACAAAGTCACTGGAGACACCCCCCCCCCCCCCCCCCCAATAAAAAAGGGTTAGTGACATCAGATCATGCGTCGGGCCACAGACGAGCTTTCATGGACAACATGCTGACAGAATGAACACGTTTCAAAAAGATTCCATCTGTTCAAAATTCAGCCTCCGTGTCTTCAAAGGTCAACTTCACCCAACTTTCCAACAGGTTTGATGTTTTTTGAAGTAGATCGTTTAGAGGTGGAGCTGCTGAATTTAAAGGCTTTCTCACTGTTCTTTTGAACTGAGGCACTTTCTGTTCAGAATTTACGCTGACGATGTAGATCAGTGGCATCCAAAGACATTCCAGAAAGGGCCAAGAAGGTGCAGGTTTTCTTTCCAACCGCGCTGACTCCTGCAGGTAGCAAACTCATCCCATTTGTTCAAAGTGGTGAGTTCATCAGTGAAATCACCTCCTGCAGAGGAAACCTGCCCCCTCCCCGCCCTTTCTGGAATGTCTTTGGACACTACTGATGATGATGATGATGATCTAATCAGGTTCTGGAGGTCTTGAGTTTCCTTCACCTGTCCAGGATGCTTCTGCATAAATAGTCTTCTCCTGGTTTACAAGATCCTAATGTGCACAAACTCCTCTGCTGAAACTGAAAACATGACTTTCAGTCTTCTCTCCTTTTCACACAGCTGCTTCTGGTTTGTTGGTGTTGCCGTTGGCGGTAGGAGGGAGGATTGCTGCAGTGGGCATGGCCTTTTTGATGGAAGTGAGGCGGATGTGGGAGGTGCTCTGCAGGTAGCTAACCTGGCGTTCTGGGTGAGGGCCTCGACCACATCGCAGCTGGCTGTTGGAGATGGAACAAATGCAGAGACAAATGAGATCACAAAGTGTCTGCAGGTACTTTCAAAACCTTCACTTTTTTTTCTTCTCAAGCCACCAATGTGCTTTCACTCTTTTTGAAAGTTAACAAACTGATTTCCACAAAACTTGGTGAAAATCTTTAACTTTTGCTTCTTGTAAATGCTCTTATTTTTTCTCATAGTGGGATCATTTTTGTTTTTGTTTGTTTTTAGAGCATTTTTGCTTTATGACATCACAGTTTCTAACCTCTACACATGGAGTTGACACAAATGTGTCCCATAATTTTGATCCAGAATATCACCATCATCTACAGTTCTTCATGACAAGATTCTGTCCCAGTGTGTCCACCCACAGACGGACGGGGACATTACATAACCTCTGACCTCCTGAGTCATTGGTGGGGAAATGAGCAATTATTACAGTCGATGGAAAAAGTTCTTTCAGTGAAATTCACTGCTTTAGTTGAAGATATTTATTTAGGTCATGATCCATGTTTCTGCTTCTCTGTTTAATTTGAATAAAACTCCATTTTACTGCTTTTAATCAACTAATTTTAGGTGTTAAATTCCATGTTTCAGTGATTCAGGCGGTAAGTGTCTGTGTGGGATTTAGTTTTCCCCCATAAAGTCTTAATCCTGTAAAACGGAAACGTTAAAGCCGTGTTGGTGCCTGAAGTGAGCCACCAGCATTCTCTGACTGCTCTGCTGTCTGCAGGAATCCAGCAGGTGAATTCTGAGGAACGCTGAGCTGCAGCTGCTTCCTGAAGCTACGTTTTATTTTTCCTGTTCTGAGGATTTGTCTGAAACTTGGAGCCAAACGAAGCACAAAGCTGGTCTGAGGGCTGCTGCACTGCTCCGTCAGGCTCTCGGGGAGGATGAAGAGCCAGAATCATCCGTTACAGGGTGTTCACCAGAAAAACAGAGGTAGGAAAGCTGGGGAAGGAGGAGAACTCCATGACTTCATCACGTGTAGAGTTTCTGGAGTCACGGAGCAGAATGGAGTTCTCTGAAGGCTACAAATGTTCCCTCCTGGGGAACCTTTAATTTACTGTATCCTGTCCACACCGTCCAAGTCATCCTCCCCTTCAGAAATGAACTCGATGAGGTAAAATCAATCACTTAAAAAAAAAAATCCCATAATTTCTGTCTCTTAGTTTTGCTTTGTGCATTAAATAAAAGAAGCTTTTATTTGTTGGATAATGTTATACTGAAAACAGTTTTGCAGGTACGTCGTGTCACATTCACACGTAGATGACTGCACCCATTTATCTCCAGTGCCTTGCTTCAGGGCACGTCAGTCTTCCTTCAGATGTTCATATTTTATACATTTAACAACTTTTATATGCACTGGAACTGTAACTTGCGAGTACTTCAACAGACTGAAACTAATCATATAAGACACAAAATGCTCAAATACACTCTTATTTTGTGCCAAATGTATTATAAAAGCATATTTATAATTATAATAGTTTATTTCTGTAAATGTCAGAGACATTTTGTAGTTCACCAATGAAAAGTAAAAATGAAATGGAACAAGAATAAAACCTTGGGGCACTCCATGGGTAATCTGCATAAAGTGGTGATTTAATGTTCTGGTATCTGGTGGGCAGGAAATCATGTTTTCATAAGCGTCGTACTGTAATGTAAAACAAAGGTCAGATTCTGTTTTGTTCTAACATCAGAATGGAAGTGACTTAAAGGCGTGTGATAGTTTGCACCTGTTGAAGTGGCGGCGGAAACTGTCGCTGAGCAGGTAGAGGGCAAAGGGGTTGACACAGGACGATGAGAAGGTGAGGACTCTGGCGAGCAGCGTGACGATGAGGTGGGCCAGTGACAGGTCCGTCTGGTGGTAATGGAAGGAGCGGTACATGTACAGGATGTGGTTTGGGAACCAGCAGAGGGCGAACAGACCCACGAACACCAGCACGATCTTTGCCAAACGCTTTCTTGTTTCCATCTACAAAGACAAAATAAACAAATGTTGAAGCAAATATTAAATGTAATGTAGTTTTTTTTCCATTTGAAACGCGCTTGTTGATTCCGCTGGGACCAAACTTTGCTCTTATGAGGGTCTGATGCAGTTGGACTCGTGCAGTCTTGGAATGGCGGCGTACAGGAGGTCTGACCTCGTCACACAGGTCACTGCTGATCGTAAGAGACGTGACAAAGGTCGGCTGTGTCGCCAAGATGAACTTCTCCTGTTCACCATGTCAGAATGTCAGTCATTGTGTGTGTGTGTGTGTGTTTTAAGTGCTTCTCAATGTCACTGCTGACACATGTCAGACCATCTGAGATCTTCAGGTTGCTGCTGGTGGACGGTTCATGGTTCTTGTAAATCGCGAGTTCCTGCAGCGTGTGAGCGGAGACGTCGTTGATTACACACAGGTGCAGGCGTGTTTTGTATTTTAGTTGATGACTTTCAGTGAAGCAGACAATGAAGATCGGCGTTAAGGAAGGTGTGACCTTTGACATCACGTGTCCTTGCTGAATGAGAGATCAGAGCAGGTTTATCTCTGGGACTTCATTGTTCACAGCGAGCTCATCTTTAACTTGGCAGATTGTTCTGCTGAAGAATTGTTTTGGCTTTTAACACATTGTTGGTGTTTTTTTTGTTTGTTTTTTTTTTTTGGGCGCCCGGCAGCTTCTTGGAAACGATCTGAGGGAGGTGAGGTCAAAGTGCTGAGGCAGCGCTGGTCTCTGTGCTGCTGCTGATTTGTTTGTTCTGATTTGCTGCCAGCAGTCAGTTTGGCAGGTTTCCTGCATCCTCTTAGTCACCTGTGACGACGGCCACAACTCATCTGGACGGGTCTTCAGACCCTGAACGTGTTTCACTGCATGTGTGCAGAATCAGCTGCAGCCGGCGCCGTGTGCTCCATAATAGTTCCTCCTCGCCTCGCTGGTCAAACATCTTCTCACTCCACCACGCTCTGCTGCCTTTTTCACTGAGGCCTACGCCTGCAAAGCCTCCTGGGAGTTATGCACCGCCACCTCCTATTAGAGGTCAGGAGACATGGATCCCGTCATCTTTCAGTTAACGGTCACCTGACTGTGGCCCGGGACTCCAGCAGTGAAGCAGCAGAGCTCTGCTCGCCGTCTGACACGTCTTTAACACTGAAACTCAAGAACAGGTCTTACTGATTAGATCCCACCTCCGCCCGTGCCTGTGGGCGCTGATCAGAGCAGGACCAGGCCCAACTCTGTGAAGTGGATCTGGATCCACGTGTTTCACAGCTTCATTGTTGGATTGGACTCAGATCCCCTCAGATGATCCATCTGCTCTGAGAGGAGACCCAACCAGGGGCCGGTGGTTCTCCTTCCAACTTATCATGGAAGGGAAGTGGAGGAACCAGAACCAGGTCAGGATCTGATTTAGTGTTTCAGGCCGGACAGGTGGTGCAGCGTGTTGTTTGTTTGGGCGTGTTCATGACGTGACTCAAAGTGTAAATTTTACAGGCTGGTGTCAAACGTGAGGTTCTGTGCTTCAGGATCAAACTGCTTCATGCTTTTCTTCCAGTTTTTAGTGAAAGTCAAAATAATAAAATGAACAAATGGCAAAAATCCTTCTTGGTGCTGACAGAGAACCTGTCCAACGTTACTCACATGTCTTCAGTGTCAGTTTGTGGAATGTTTGTTTGCCAGAAATGAAAATGATCTGTGGAGATTTAACTGGTTCAGTTATCTGCAGTAACAACCTGTCTGCTGTCTGTAATCATCTCTAGTTAGTCTGCCAGATAAAAATAAAAAATCTATTGCTGCTGTCTGCATTTCAGACACTAACAATAATTCATGTTGATGTTTGTTTACACCAACATCACTGTCAGTTATGATGAGAGCAGAAACATCAGCACCTTCATTTAATTCTGGCTCATTTTGTCAGCAGTGATGGACAAACTGCATCAGCACTCACAGTTTCATGGAGCAGGACAACAGATGTCCTTCAAGACAAGAAACCACATCACAGCTGGGCTCCAGTCTCCCATGTGCCTTCTGACAAAGTGCCACTCGAATTTCATGTGTTTTTCTTAAAAAAAAAAAAAATCCTTCTCATGTGTTCATCCCCTGACGGGTCAAAAGAAAACTGGCTGTAAAAATGGTGATTCTTTCATTCATTCACTTCCTGCTGCTCGTCAGGCTCGCGGAGGCACAGGTGACTCATTTGTTGTATTTTTGGAGCACAAACTTAGTATGTCTTTCTTTAAATGTTGTGTTGTAGATATTTATATTCAAAAACTTTCGAAAGCATCATTTTAGAAATTTTGCATCGGTGACTTGATAAGATTTGATGTCATCAAAAAGTTAAATGTTGTAAAAACTTAAGGCCACCAAATGTCTTTGCTCTACTTTTCTGCATGTTTGGAGCGATTTTAAGATTTTGTAGCAACTTCGTCTAATCTTCAGCCGTTCAAAACAACAGCCAAAGTGTGCGTTTGTCATCTACAAAACGACTCCTGTCCGCCATCAGATCGTTAGCTTAGCCACATTCGCACGTGGCTACAGTATCAGCGCGAGCGCCACAATTAAGAATTAAAAAATCTCACAACGTTAAAAACATGACGTTTAAAGTGAGTGCATGAGAAGCACCGTTTAAAATCTCACACGCGGTCTTCTGTTAAACAGTGTTTTTGTCCACGTCGGACAGCTGATGTGTAGTTCTGTAGTCAGCCACTAAGGGGCGCTCTGAGCCGCCTGTATCAGATCATCACGTGGCTCTTTCAGGACAAGAAAATGTTTTCTCCTTGATGCAAATTATGATTCTACAAAATATAGAAACGTGAACAGGTCTGATGTTCTATAAGTGTGTTTGGTGATTATAGCGCCACAGTGAGGCCAGAATAGGTGCTACAACACGTCACCAGACTTTGAGCTGTTTCTTCCTGTCAAAACTCAAGAAGTTAAACATTTTTTAGGCCAAAGAAACAGAACTATGACCTGTTTTTCTGTTTGACTTGAGGTGACAGCTGATTGACAGCTCGAATAATTACACGTTTTGACAGAAGTGGCAGGAAACTATTGTCATTTCCAGTGAGATTAGGCTTCATGTTCAATCAGACTGGAGACTGTTCTCCGCCTCGACAGATGGTGATGGTTTCTAACGGCTCTGAGGCTCAAATTAAAACTCAAACAGAAAATTGGTTTGATTCAAGTGTCAACAAGTCAGGGAGCAGACGTGAAGATAACGAAGGGTGAAAAGAAAAGCAGCAGAGTGTCTTAATCAGCGTTTGGGTCCAGTTTGTGAACCGTCGGCTCTTTGCAGTCTGAACTGATTTTAATTTCAGGGGGATGTGAACTGTGCCAGGAGCCAAAATCAACCTTTTCACTGCTGTCTGTGATTTCAACTTAAAAAAAGAAAAAAAAAATAACCTTCTGTTGAGGAGAACTCTGTCACCCTGTTTGGTGGGCACAGGTAGGGATGGAGTCCCTTCGCCCAGAACAGGTGCCAGGCCTGGTGGGGAGTTCTCAGGTGAGCGCCTGGCGGCCAGGTCCATCACGCTGGGACTCAGACTGAGCCTGAAGAAACACTGTGTCTTCTCCATGTGGGCTCACCACCTGCAGGGAGTCTGCAGAGGGTCTGGTGTTCTTCTGGCAGTGCCCACACAGACTGACACTCTGTTATGGAACTTGACTCTTGGTACGTGGAACGTCACCTCTCTCGAGGGGGACGGAGCCTGAGCGATACCAACTACAAATAGTTTGTTGGGTTCACCTGCACACACAGCATGGGCTCTGGAGCCAAAGTCCTGGAGAGGAGCTGAACTCGTTTTCTGGAGTTGTCCAGGGTGAGAGGTGCTGGGCTGGTGTCAGGATACTCGCAAGTCCCCATCAGAGTGCCATTATTTTGGAGGTTTTGCCGGTGAATGAGAGGGTTGCCTCTGTGACTTCATGTTGGAGAGAGGACACAGATGAACCAAACAGCAGTTCAGAGTATCCAGCCTTCTTAGAGACTTTGAGTGGGATCCTGCAAAAGGTTGCTTCTGGAGACTCCTTAATTCTACTGGGGGACTTCAGTGCTTACTTGGGCAATAATGGGGAAACTTGGAGGGGAGTGAGTGGGGAGAATGCCCCCCCCCCCCCCCGATCTGAACCAGAGTGGTGTTTTGTGGTTGGACTTATGTGCTGGTCATGGATTGTCCATTGAACATCTTGTTTGCTTGCTTGGATGCTCTCTGGACATCTCCCTCAGGAGGTCTTCAAGGCACGTTCAACTGGGACAAGGCCCCATGGACCCAGGACACGCTCGAGACTTTCTACTGGTCAGCTGGCTTGGGAATGCTTCTGGATCCCCTGGGAACAGGACTTGGCCTAGGGTAGGGAGGTTTTGTTTAAATGTGATGTAAAAATATTAAAAAGTGAAACAGGCCACTTAATGTTTCTGTGCATCCTGTTTCTGCAGAAAAAAAAGATGAATCTACTTTATTTCTGTTGGGGTTTGTGATGTGTTATTGGTGGAAGCGGTTTGAATCATTATATGTGACGTCTGATTGACGGCTTCAGTAATTTGATAAAATGACGGCAGTGGACAGAAACCCAGTCAGCCGACAGCAGGTCCAAAAATAACATTCACAATGTAAAAAAACAAAACAAAACAGTGTTTAGGTCTGAAGAGAACGTTTTCAGTCAACAATAAAACGTTAGTTTTGAAATTGATTGATTTGGTCAAGCTTGTATCTCCAGCTGCCTTCTGGGAAACTGCAGCTGAAATTACGTCTCCTCTTTATGAAAACTATTTGCTGTGCTGCTGCATAACTGGTGAAGCAATAGTCAAGTTTCTGCAGCCACAGAAGCCTGTTACTCTGTTGGAGGTGTCTTGGTGGCTTCCCTCACTCCTCTTTGCACGACTGCGCGTGCGCGCGCACACACACACACACACACACGTGCGTCTCTATCTATATATAGCAAGTGTCCCCTCTAACAGCAGGAACTGTTGGAGTGAACGGGTGCAGAGTTTTATCAGTAAGGAGCAGTAATAATGGATTAAGTGTGTGTTCAATAACTCATCGTCACATTGACCCTCCATGATGAGCTTTGGTCGATGCTTCAGAGAACCATGCAGGTGTGGGTGCAAAAAGCTCTGTGTGACCCCTGTGATGCTGTCAGGATGGTGTGTGTGTGTGTATTGTGGGTGCGCTGCTGTCTGAGGCAGTTAACACCGTTATCGCCTTCTGTAAGATGCCGTTTGTAACATCCTGAAACCCAGACGACCTCTACAGTGCATCACTTTCCATCTCCACTTTACGGTCTCCAGCTTTATCTCAAAAATAAAGAAGTAAAGGCTTGAAAATGCCTTAAAATATTCTACAGTGGGGTCCATAAGTATTTGGACAGTGACAGCTTCTCTATCTTTGCCTCTGTTCTTCACCACAGTGGAGTTAAAATGAAACGCTAGATGCCCCGTCTCTCCATGACCATTTCGCCAGTGTATCTGAACAGCCCCGTTTCCACCTAGCAGTCTGGGTTGGTACGGTACAGTGCAGGTCAGAATAGTTAAGTCCGGCTTGGTTTGTGTTTCCACCACCGGCAGAACCCTTGTTTCACAGGTGGAACACTTAAATATTGACAAGCACGTAGTCAAGCATGTGTACGCTGTCACACAGCCACGCCCCTTCCACAGGGAGACCAAACAGAGTAACAGTTTTCAATTTTATTTTAGTCTTGGTGGATCATGGGGTTTATTTTCATGGCGTGTAGAATGCCGAAGAGTCGTCTGACTTCTGTGATAAAAGCTGACCTGAATGACTCTTTCAACTTTTAAAATAAGTAAAATTTCTTGTTGTGGCACAAAGTGCCAGCATTCTCTGGTTCAGACTGAGAAACAAAACACAGAGTGATGTTTCTTATGTTTCTTCGGCCACGACAAGGAACTAAAGAATTTTCAGATGTCCTTTTCCAAAATCAGGACATTTTAGTTTTCGTCAGGCTGTGATGATGAATCTGACCAAAATGAACAGATCAGATTAAGTCTTTATATTTACTCCGTGTGTGAATGATTTTAATATTTGAAACAGTCTGAACTGTTCACATGAGAATTGCAGCTTTCAGCCAATCAGTGGACAGCATCAATGGAAGTATTTCAACTGATCATCTTGAAAAATGATTTCATCATC
Organism: Thalassophryne amazonica; assembly: GCF_902500255.1. NCBI lineage: Eukaryota > Metazoa > Chordata > Actinopteri > Batrachoidiformes > Batrachoididae > Thalassophryne > Thalassophryne amazonica. The sequence continues at coordinate 39,465,532 of NC_047123.1, read as the reverse complement.
CCCAAACATCCTTTCAATTGATGGGATAAGAAAAGTGTCCAAAATATCAACGTAAACTTGTGCATTTATTGATGATGTAATGACAGCCATCTCCCCAGTGCCTTTACCTGACATGCAGCCCCATATCATCAATGACTGTGGAAATTTACATGTTCTCTTCAGGCAGTCATCTTTATAAATCTCATTGGAACAGCACCAAACAAAAGTTCCAGCATCATCACCTTGTCCAATGCAGATTCGAGATTCATCACTGAATATGACTTTCATCCAGTCATCCACAGTCCACGATTGCTTTTCCTTAGCCCATTGTAGCCTTGTTTTCTTCTGTTTAGGTGTTAATGATGGCTTTCATTTAGCTTTTCTGTATGTACGAGGTCTGTCCATAAAGTATCGTACCTTTTTATTTTTTTTAAACTATATGGATTTGATTCATATGTTTTCACGTCAGACATGCTTGAACCCTCGTGCGCATGCGGGAGTTTTTCCACGCCTGTCGGTGACGTCATTCGCCTGTGAGCACGCCTTGTGGAAGGAGTGGTCCCGCCCCGTCGTCGGATTTTCATTGTCTGGAAATGACGGAATGATTTGGGGTTTTTTCCATCAGAATTTTTTCAGAAGCTGTTAGAGACTGGCACCTGGAAACCATTCGAAAAATTTATCTGGCTTTCGGTGAAAATTTTACGGGCTTCACAGAGAATAAGGTCTGTTAGTACAGCTTTAAGGACCCCATTAAGGACGCCCAGTGCGCCGCGCTCCGAGCTGTGACGACACGGCACAAACCACTGGACCATTTCTGAGCTGATGGCTCTGTGGATACGAGACCGTTGTGTGCTCTTTCTCTGGTTATCACAAGAGCTGGACATCAGCCATTTTCCGGCAGATTTCACTTTTAACCAGAGATTTTGTCATGGAAAGCCGCACGGAGGCTTCACGTGTCACGACCGATTTGCTTTGGAAACGAGACAAAGGAACACCTCTGTTTCAGCGTGTCAGAGGACAAGTTTGGACGTGTCTATCTCGGCTTTCAATGCTTACCAGTCCAGTAAGTATCAGTGAAATTGTGGAGAGCTGGACATGTCCAAACTTGTCCTGTGACATGCTGAAACGGAAGTGTTCCTTTGTCTCGCTCCCAAAGCGAATCGGTCTTTACGCGCGAAGCCTCCGCGCGGCTTTCCATGACAAAATCTCTGGTTAAAAGTGAAATCCATATAGTTTAAAAAAAAAAAAAAGGTACGATACTTTATGGACAGACCTCGTAAATCCCATTTCCTTTAGTCGGTTTCTTACAGTTCGGTCACAGACGTTGACTCCAGTTTCCTCCCATTCGTTCCTCATTTGTTTTGTTGTGCATTTTCGATTTTTGAGACATATTGCTTTAAGTTTTCTGTCTTGACGCTTTGATGTCTTCCTTGGTCTACCAGTATGTTTGCCTTTAACAACCTTCCCATGTTGTTTGTATTTGGTCCAGAGTTTAGACACAGCTGACTGAACAACCAACCTCTTTTGCAACATTGCGTGATGATTTACCATCTTTTCAGAGTTTGATAATCCTCTCCTTTGTTTCAATTGACATCTCTCATGTTGGAGCCATGATTCATGTCAGTCCACTTGGTGCAACAGCTCTCCAAGGTCTGATCACTCCTTTTTAGATGCAGACTAACGAGCAGATCTGATTTGATGCAGGTGTTAGTTTTTGGGATGAAAATTTACAGGGTGATTCCATAATTTTTTCTTCAGAATTGAGTGATTCCATATTTTTTTCCTCTGCTTGGTCTAAAAAAGTAACCGTTACTGACTGCCACAATTTTTTTCTTGATTTCTTATAGTGTTTCTTAAAGCCAGAAAGTTGCCATTTGAAATGACTTTAGTTTTGTGTCATGTCTGTGATCTGCTTTTTTTCTACAAAATTAAACAACTGAATGAACATCCTCTGAGGCTGGTGATTCCATCATTTTTGCCAGGGGTTGTATATCAACAAAGAGCTTCATTGTACTTTTAACTTAACCATAACTTGTTAGACTCACACCATCATTTTTAATACGGTCGGCGTACGCCGGCTAAATCATCAAGGTGTGACGGGGGGGTCAGCAGTTTTACCCACACTCCCTACATCTGCATATATATGTGTGTGTGTGTCCAGTTACTTCCAGCCTGTGCAGATGAGCAGTATTTATTATAGTAATAGTTTTAGGACTGTTACAGGTGATACTTTCACCACGTTTCATGAGACTGGATTCAACTCTTTCTTCTTCTTCTTGGTATGGAGCCTGTTCAGTAGAATTACAAACCTAAAATCTCAGCAATACCGACAGGAGAGTAATTTCAGTGACATAAAACCAGAGTGTTTGTGGTTCTGAAGAGGCTTTCTGCAGCCGAAGCAGACCTTGACCTACTCAGGGTTAAAGAAAAACTGCTGAGCCGCAGAGAATCAACTTCTGATACAAAAAAAAAAAGAAAAGTGAAACCGAAAACAGAACGGGTGAATAATTCTGGAACTTAAAAAAACATGACAAGATACTGAGAGAAAACCACTGGTGGGAGTCCATCAGATGTTATCCACAGATCTTTTTCCCAGCCACGGTCTCCAGGTCCTCCTGTGGGATGTCAAGACCAGACTGGAGAATGAACTCAGGCTGTTCTGCTTCCAGACGTACATGTAGGAATCTAGATCAGAAACCCGAACCACATCAGTGACCTCAGAGTAGAACCAGAGTGTGGCTCTGCTGCTCTGAGGTCCTTTAGATGCGACACTCATGTTGACTGTCTAAGGACAAGTCCAGAGCTGGTGTCTGCTGTGGCCTGGGGCATGTGGCGAGCTCTTCACACCGTCACTCAAGGTGGCAAATCTCGTCTCACTTACAGTGTCCAGTGTAGACATGTTGTGTTTTCCCACCCTGTTTTTCTCTTGGTCTTCAGTTCATCGCAGCTCCCTCTGGAAAGTCCTCCTGCTTTTCTCATCTTACATGGTCTTTGTGTTCACCTTTGTTCCCAAGTCCTCATTGTGTCTTTTTTTTTTAATTGCGTCTTCAGAGCCACAGTTCAGAGGGGCCCAGCGCCTGGTCATGTCCAGAAGACTTGTCAGTCCTCTCCGGTGCTGCAGTGGTCCTGATCAGGTGTTGGTACACGTGCTAACGTTCATCCGTCCTGAGGTGGTCTTCACCATTCCTGGCCCTGTCGTGATGCCCTGGAGTCTGGTTCATCTACATTCATCACTGTAGTCCAAATGTCGTACCTCAGACGATGGCTGTTACCAGATGCTTCATCCCAGAGCCGCTGCTGTGCGGTCATCAGTACCTCAGGGTTCTGCTTCATATTTATCAACGTTTCACAAAACATTTTCTGATTTCTTTTAAGATCTTGAAGATTTTAAAGTTATTTTCTGATGGGAGTTAATCCAGTAGTTTTTATTTATAAATAAATTGATGACTAATTGATCTTGGAGGGATCTGAATCCTCTGAACCGTGTTTGGTCTCACGCTGGACTGAGAACACAGTCACACCATCACTTCATTCCTCCTTTCACTCGTCTTTCACAGCTTCATTCGTTCACTGGTCACCTGTCTCTTGGTGTGCTTGCTGACTTCGCCCGGCATGTCGTGGGCACTCCTGATGAGCGTTCGGGCGATGTGGAAATAATAAACGGAGATGATGATCAGAGGGATCAGGAAGTAAACCAGGAAGATCAGCACTGAGTGGATCTTTGGATGCATCTGATTGGACAGTGGGTACGGAACGCAGTTCACCAAGGTCACGTTACTGTTGTCCTGCTGACCCTGAGGGGGAGGAGACGAGGAAAAGATAAGGGGCACAGTAAGGCAAGCAGGAGAGGACAAAAAGAACAACAAGATAAAGATCAAATAAGGAGGAATGACAAACATCAAGGAAGTGGGCAAAAAAGGAGACGGAGCAGGAATCGGGACACAAACGTAATCATTTCCATTTTCTTTGACACACAGATGATGTGAAAATGTGTCATCAGTAGCAGAGGGTTTGTGTTTTTTACCTGCATGGGGACGACTTGTGAGAAAATGGCCTCTGGGACGGCCAGCAGGACAGACAGCACCCAGATAGACCCCGCCTTCAGACACGTCCAGAAAACCGCGCTGGACGTTTGGATGTCCATCGGGTTCACGATGGCCTTGTATCTGAAAAACGTGTCACTGTTAATGTAACAACACTCAACAGAAGACTAATACAAAAAGATAATAAAGACATCGACGATTAAATCTGACGATTTAACACACGAGGAAATATAAAAACAAACATCGTCCTGGTCCGTCTTTAACGTTGGATGATGTATTGCAGCAGATAAACCCATTTTATCAGGAAAATACTTCAGTTAGACAAAGAAGCATGAATTTTTTTTTTTTTTTTTTTTTTTTTTTTTTGCACATCTTCTCTGCAGATTGACTCAAAATTTCAAGACGGCCGCCAATCATGTTTTTAATCACACAGGATATGTGCTTCTGGTCATGTTTATGAATTTTTGTTGGTTTTATATAGCCTATGCAGTGTCAATGGACAGGAGCATCATGTATTTTTGCTAAAGATTTGATTTAGCAAATATAAACAAAGATGGAAGCCAAAATCCTTTGCTGTTTCTCATATTTCAGTCGAAACAAAAAAAAAAACAACACTCTTTTCATAAAAGTTTATTAAATGTGAGACTGTTCTGTGTAAGTCATTGTAACACATACCTTTGTAGCTATTAATTCATGTCGATGTACAATTTAGATGGTGGTGTTTGTGATATATTTAGTCTGAAGGTGTGAATTTCGGTGCACAACCAGGACACACTGGTGACTTCACTGCTGTGAAACTCAGCATGGGCTTCAGTGTCGGCTCATCCTGCTTCACTAATGCCTCACCTAGCTTTACTAACTCCAATATGGTAGAATAGTACTAGTTTTAGTGTGGTTTAGCTTAGTTTAGTGTCCCAAATGCTGTCTAATAGCCCCATATCAGTGAGCTTGTAGAAAGTAGTTGGTAGATTTTGTCAGACAGCTGCACCTGAATGGACGGGATGTGCCAGCACGCGAGAGCCAAGGGTCAAAGGGGCTACATGGTTTGTCCATGTATGTACCTGGATGGTGTTCAGATCACATGGGACTTAAATGGCACTGGATGAATGAACAGGTGAAGTGTAGGTCATGTGGAAGCTCGTCGTATCCATACATCAATGTGCGTATCAGATAAAGGTGGTAAAAGGATAAAACCTCGACCTTCGTCTCACAACGGCAGATTTGAATCAAATCACAAGTGGAAGAAAAACTGACTGGAGCAAATGTTGTCTTTACCAAGAAGACAAGACAAATGTGGGTCTAATGTCTCCATCTGCATCTAAACACCACAATCCAAAAAATGATGGGTACATAATGATTGTAACAAACGTGCCGCCGCTGTTCCATGAGATTTGTGAAATGCCACTCAACTTTGACCCAGCGAGGCTGGATGAAGGCAGTGGCATAGAATTAACACTACGACAAAACATGGCCAAGTCCCACCAGAGCTGCAGACTCGTGTTTAACAACACAAAACTCGACTGTGCAAGAAAAGATGATCTAGAGTTGAAGGTGGAGCCCCACAGGAAACGCAAGCTAAACAGTGGCGAATAAGTCGTGACAATGATGCGTGGATTTTTTTTGTGAAAAAGTGGCACCTGCAGCAGATCTTCACGGGATCATTTATTATGCATATCAATACAAATCCTAGAAGCAAATTCTCATGCCTTATAAATGAAGGCGTATCGAAATGAGATTTTGGTTTTTCTTCTTGTTGTTAAACACCAAAAAAAGTCTCTCAGTGGTCATTTTCTACACCAGCTTTTATCACAATGCTGAGTATATTACTTTGTGGCATTTTCAGTTACCTGTTCTGCAGAGTAGGACAGGGTCTGAATGCATAATTGAGTATTTTTTTCATATGTAAACACCATCAGCAGGCATCTTGAAAAATGGCGGTCATATTGAAATTTTGTGTTGCTATCCATACTTTTCAAAAGAGTGAGTCTTAATGAGCAATTGTACCAAATTTTAGGATTCTTTAACAAACTGACGTATTTTTCTGCTTATCTGCTGCATTAATGCGACTGAGCGGCGGACGTGATCGAGCTGTTTGTTGTTGTCCCCAAACTGACATTTTTTGACATTGGCACAGATTCTAACAGATTACCTGAATGAATTTTTGACCCTAAAATGAAGTAAATTTCATTCTAACGTTTTGGTGTGACGGTAATGTGCTGCCGCCTCCTCACTGTGCCACTGTGACCACACAGTCAGAAAATACAGACCTTTGGAAAAACTGAACCGGTTCCATGTTCAGAGTTTATGGAGACATGGGGTCAGAGGTCTTTGGTGATGCTGACATCTTTGCAGCACGTCCAAGTCTTTAGGGTCCTGGTGCTTCCTGAGACTTGGACTCTACCCAGTGTCCTAAGGTGAGGACTGAATGTCTTCGGTCCCAGGTCTCTGTAGAAGATCTTTGGGTCCCTCTGGAATGATTTTGTATCCAATGAAGGTTACCTAGTGAGACTCAAATGAGGAGGATCACTGACACTGTGAGGGAACATCAGACACCACATTTAGTCCATGTGGGGAGTTTCTCTGGACATGATCCAGGACATGTTTGTCTCAGAGCCCCAGAGACTGGAGAAGGACAAGGACTTTCTCATGCTTTGCCTGACTGCAACAGGTAGATAACTATGTCAGAGAGGTGGGATTGGACCAGTTGTCTGCTTGGGTGGTTGCCATCCAGGACCTGAGGTGAATCTGTGGTGTGGCGGCTCCAGCGCATGGAGCCTGACCTGACTGGACTTATTTCTCAGTTGCTGATGAATAAAATGTAATCATCTGCATAACGACGACTTTTTACTGTTTGTATGTGAAACTGGACGTCTGATTTTTATTGATGTTCCCAGAATGCACTGCAGTTGTGCAAGAATGGTGCAGGTTTTCCATTTTCTCTGACCTTTGACCTTGTAATGCTGCATGTATGATTTTTTTTTGAGCTGCTGAGTGAATTTCATTCCATCTACATAACAATCAAAAGTGCATTCTGCACCAAAATCAAACAGGAGCAACTTTAATGATGTCATTTTTCTTTGGCAGCATAGTGTGGCCTCTTGGGTCGTTCATTATAAACTCCATCAGGCGTCTGCAGCTGCATAATGCACGACAAAGAGGAATGTGTAGAACGTCTCGCCATGCTCGTAATTAGTCTTCTTGTGTAATCATGGAGCTGCATTTTAAATGGGCAGAAAGTCTGTGCAGGAGCAAGTTACACTGTTCCAACAGTGAGGGTTGTTTTGTATTTTTCATTTTGAACCGTGAGCCACCACGCTGCAAAATATTACTAAATATGTGTGAAACACCCACTTATAAAAGCTCCCTGACTTCTTCAGTGAACGTGTTCATGAATCCTAAAGAAGCCTCTGTCTGGTAGGATGTTGGTGATGGTTGAGACATCGCCGACACACACAGGCATATCAGAGCATGTGTCATCAGTGTAGCAGTGACAGCTAACACCACAGATACGTCTGATCTGACCCAGAGCATCAAAGTAGAAGGAAAATACTAGTGGGCCTAAAACAGAACCTTGTGGTACCCCATATGTCACTGTGGAAAGCTTTGAGGTAGGAAACACCTCAGAAGTAAGATCTGAATCAATAGAATACCTGAACAGAGCTTCCAAAAAAAAAAAAAGCTTTGTCGTCCAACACATGGAGGTCATCAGTCAGCTCCAATAATTAGTGATGTTGAGTCTGCATCAAGAGATTGTAATAGACTATAGAGGTTCAAAAACGTCCTTTCAGACAGATGAGGAGCTGCTCAGAGACCACTTTAAGAACTTTGAACTGTCAAACCTGAAATAGTCAACCTAAGTTTCTTCTTCAAAAAAGTTTTCTAGCAACAGTTTGAAAGTCAGCTCTGAAAGCATGCACTGCCTCCACCACAATACAGAATCACCTTGGGACGTGGCTGGCAACCACTCAGGCAGGCAACCGGTAAACCCAGTTTTTAAGATGGCTGGAAAAAGTCCAGTGATAACTTGACAGCATCCAGCCCCACAAATCTGTACCGGACTTCTCTGGCAGTGGATCACAGCAGAGGAAGTTGAGCAGCTTGTGGTCTGGTGGCCCACTCCGGTCTGGCTGCAGTATCAGACGGGGCTTTCAGAGTCTGCTGGACTGGAATAGAACCGAGTTTACACCTCCAGCCTCGATACGCCTCAGAGAGCCGGCACCTTTCTGCGGCTGGCGTGGTGTTTTCTTATCCTGACTGGGGCAGTCGAGTCCAAGACACTGTCATCTTCACCGTCTGTCATCAGCTCCACCCACTCTGTGAGAGTGGAAGGGACTATAACTGTGGGTCACCGTGTCCACAGGAGTCTCCGTTATCTGGGTGCTGGCTTCAGTCATCTCGGTTTTGTCATGTTGGATCATTCTTTGTTGTCTTTTGTTTATTTGAGTTTTGCTGTTGGTAGTTTGGTTGACACAGTTGGTCACCCTGATGAGTCCAGCCTGCTTGAGGTTTCTTCCTGAGGGAGTTTTCTTGGCCACTGTCGCCTTCGTGCTTCCTCTGGGAGGTCCATGATCATGTTTGCCCTAGAAATAAACTGATTATAATCAAAAGTTTTGTCATTGGGTGACATAGGATAAATATTAACCATCTGGTCCAGTTTGACATCTAAACCACTGATATTAGCTGAAGTCCTACAGCGAAGGTGTTTGGACCACATGTACCTGTACAACCTGTACCGTTCTGTTTTTGGGACCGTTTATGCTCCGGTGGATCAGGATTGAGTCCAGAGAGCAGAGCCAGGTCTGCTTAATTCAGTCTGTGCTCCAGATTTCGGTGGGCTATGAACACATGAATAACACAGAATGTTTGATGTGTGAGGCCGTGCAGCCGTGTGATGTCACGTGGGACCGATTTAGGCTGCGACCCTCAGCCGACAGCTTCTCAATGATGAATGTGACTTTCCCAAAAACCCCAGTGCTTTTCTGCTCGGTGCTGGGACTCGTGCCTCAGGCTGCAGGCACTAAATCCAAAATAACCAGGTTCCTATACAGTCAGGTCCATAAATATCTGGACTTATTAAACAACCCAAAAGTTCTTCTACTGTCGACGTTCACCTTTAATTCAAGAGATTTAACAAGAATGTCACATTAACCATTTAGGGATTAGACATTTCTACACACACCCTCCATTTTCAGAGGCTGTAACTGGACAAACTAAATCTAGAGATATTTTTAATACAAATCATTTTCCATTTTTAGTCAGAGGACTGACACATGAACATTTTACTGGACTTAATTTTCATCAGTCATTAAGAAAATACAAACTGTGTGTTACTGCACCGTGAATCTGTCTGCAGGAGGCTGTTCTCAAAAACTGAGAGGCCGTGCAACGAGGAGACTAATGAGGGAAGCCACCAAGACACCCAAACAGTTCTGAATGTTTGTGTATTGCAACAACATTTATACAGCTTCATGGTGGAACAGAAGAATTTTCATACCAGAAAACAGATTAGATGCCACAGCCAGGGGTGCTGGACTGGGGGGGGGGGGGGGGGGGGTAAAGGGTACTATGTACCCAGGGCCCAGAGCATGGGGGGCCCCACAAAAAACTGGCATTAAATACATTTTTGTGTTGCATGTTATTAATGTCCATACAATTCATGTTGTAAAAGAATATAATTAGAATGAATGTATAAATGTTGCAAAACATAATTCTGCTCCAACAATAATATTGAAAGATCTCTGAGGGCCCTTCACCCCTGCACAGTTCTACAATGGTTTAGTCCAGGCTCACAGGCGGCACCCCCCCCCCCCCCCACACACACACACACCCCCCAAACGGGATCTGACAGAAAGAGGTGTTTAGTAGTGCTGAAACAACTAATCAATTTAATTGATTATTAAAACAGTTGTCAACTAATTTAGTCATCAATTAGTTGTTAGATAACTTTGTTTTACTGCAAATGTTTTGTTTCTTCCATATAAATCAACTGTTCCTGCAGCGCGGCTTTGCTTTGAACCTTGAACCAATCGAAGCAGTGATTTGATCTGGTGCTGTTTTATTTCACTTAATCTTAATTTTTCCCCACTAAAACCCCAAAGAGCATATGTCTGTGAGCAACATTTACCTTTTTATGTTAAACTGACCTGTTATGGTCTTCTGAAACAGTTGATAGATGTATTTTATAACTTAAAAACGGGACCGATGCTAACGCGTTAGCATGTCTATGGCGTTTTCAATGTTAAAGTTAGCATTAAGCTGTTGCAGCTGTCAGCACATTTGTTTTCTGTATAATAATTCATGGCTCAGCGTTTGTTGTCGTAAAAGAGTCAAATGTATTACAAATTGTAATATTTTATTCATTTATTTTTATTTATATAATAATAATAATAGTAATAATAACTAATAATGCCACAATACAGTTTTAGAGAAACGGACAAAAAGAATCTGATAAAACAAAACAGAAAAGATTAAACCAACTAACAATGAACATAAATAAATATAGAAATAAGTGTTTCCTGTGAACACTGAGTGACTCTTAAACCTTCACTTCATCCCTGTTTTATTAAGTTTAATGACAATTTGTTTCAGTCAAACCACATCTAAGCTGTGTTTTTACACAAGAAAAAAATAAAATGCAGTAAACTGCACATTTGTGTTTTTTTTCATAAAAATATCTTCTTAAATATAACATATTACACTTTTGTCAGGCCTTTAAAATACTTTTGTGGACTCTTGCTGTAATATGTTGTCAGTGGTTGAGATAGTTGCTGTCGGCATCTAAACCTGATGGAAATCTCTCTGTGGTGTGTCGGTGATGTATGTATGTGCAAAATAAAACTAAACAGTACTCCAGGTATGTTTTTGACCAGAATATAACATAACTTTGTTACGAGCTCAAAGGTTGATGTTGTGTGATAAAGGCCTTTTAATAATAACTCACTTAAAGAAATAATGGCAAAACTCACATGTAAGTAAAAAAAACAAAACAATCAAAAAATAATCGACCGATGAACTGATTAGTAAAATAATCGTTAGTTGCAGCCCTAGTGTTTAGGCTGAAATAAAATATGTTTTTCCTGAAATAAAATCTAAGAACGGATTTCAAAAAAGAAGAGAAAAAAGGACAGGGAAAGAAAACTAAATGAGGGAAAGCAGCTGCTAACCAAATTCTTTGAAAAGACAGGTGAGCTTGAAAGCTAGCTATACTGAGTTGGGGGGTCTGGGGGACCAAATTGCACCATGCAATTTGGTCCCCCAGACCCCCCAACTCAGTATTGCTCCCCCAGCTTTAAAAAGGGTTCTGACTCCCAGGTGTGATCTGGTATACATGATTTAGACCTGGTTTGACTACACATTAGCAATTTGGTGTTTGCATTAATAAAAAAGAACATAACAGTGGTGGGGGGGTCTTCAGTATGGCTAGTACCTAGGGCCCAGAATTTGGTGCTACGCCCCTGTTCACAGCACTTCATTTTTCCACATATGTTATAGCCTTATTCCAAAATGAAGGAAATCCATTTTTCTCCTAAAATTCTCCACACAACTCCCCATAAGGACATGAAAATTTTTTTCAAGGAACGTCACAATATTTTGAGTCATGTGGAACCAGTAGTTAAAACAAAATGAGAATAACAAATGTTTATTTTCTTTGTTGATTAATCTGTTGAATTTGTTTTCATATCACCCTATTCCTGATCTGAAAAATGGTTGGTTTTGACTTCTTTGGTTAATATGTGGTGAAATGGTTCTCACCATCAACAATGGGTTATCTCTAAAACAAGATCAGCATCAGAAAACATTACCTTTCAAAGAGGTTTAATATGGGTTAACTGCTCTGATATTCATTCACTTCAAGGGGCGTGTGTCAATCGACATGAGACCACCCACTTCTGTAGGGGCGTGTGTCAATCACTCGTGAGACCGCCCACTTCCATAGGGGCGTGTGTCAATCACTTCTGACAACAGCATGAGGCGCTGCAGGAATATGTTCATAATGAGAACATGAAGCAGTGACAGCGTGAACGTGCAGCCTGCAGTGAAATCTGTCGCTTCTGTTTCACCTCCAAAACAAGATTCTGCTCTTTTGTTCTTTTTCTTGGCTTGTTCACAGAAATCGGCTTTCATATTGTCGCTTTGTCTCCACCAACCACATGCAGCAGTAACACCCCAATAACGCTGATACTTATCGATTTATGATGGAAGAATAAACAGCAGCCCCTGATCTCCCAAAATATGTATATAATAATCAAGTGAATGTTGAAATTATTCAGGAAAATGTTTTTAAAGTGCTGATTTTTTAATGCGTTTTGTTGGAGTAACATTCAAACATTTTAGTTTCAGTTGTTTAAAAAAAACCTTTGTA